>NW_016159796.1:33843-76617 GCF_001687245.7 Rhagoletis zephyria | reverse complement strand
CACGCAACATGTTGCCTAAACTTTGCTTGTGTGCTGCTGGTTGTACGACACTTGCTGCGCTGGCGGTTGGTTGCATGGCGCATGCAACAAGGATTACGCCAATTAATGACACGATAGCGCTTGAGCGCCGCAAAAGCGATGCGCATGAAAAGGAAAACATTTTCGTGGTTTTGCTTGGTATTGTTGTCGTGATTATTATTTTTTTGCTTAATTTGTAGCGTCTCAGTGTTTAGCTACGCGGCACTTTGTAATCAACTGTCGTAAAATGTGTAATTCTCGTTACTTTTTAATACACTTTTTTATTTTTATTTTTATTTTCCTCTGTCTGGCACGCAATGCGCGTTAATACCGTTGNTCACGCAACATGTTGCCTAAACTTTGCTTGTGTGCTGCTGGTTGTACGACGCTTGCTGCGCTGGCGGTTGGTTGCATGGCGCATGCAACAAGGATTACGCCAATTAATGACACGATAGCGCTTGAGCGCCACAAAAGCGATGCGCATGAAAACGAAAACATTTTCGTGGTTTTGCTTGGAATTGTTGTCGTGATTATTATTTTGTATGTGTGTTTAGCTACGCGGCACTTTGTAATCAACTGTCGTAAAATGTGTAATTCTTCGTTGCTTTTTAATACACTTTTTTATTTTTATTTTTATTTTCCTCTGTCTGGCACGCAATGCGCGTTAATACCGTTAAAAGCACAATAAAGTGCGGAAAGCTATATAAATCAAGAGCCCACTAAGCACATGGCGTTAAATGCGTGCTTTTGTCGGTCACTGCCTACACTTTTCACACTCACGCACACCAAAAAAATGCTTTTTTATTATTTTTCTTTTCTAAGAATTTTTAATTTTCACCTTCCACGTTTTCACAATAATTTTCAATAATCAATTTTTTTGCGCCACAAATTCACAACAACACACTTAACGATGTCAATTTGAACGTTTGAATTATTTATTGTATTTCTATATGCGCTCTTTATTGTTATTCCTGCTTCAGCTGTTACTTTTCGTACCTTCCTCACCAAACAACACTTCTCGTTTCACATTCGCAGTTACGCTGCTAGTTTATATGTAATTAGCTATCCGCTCGTTATATATGTATGTATTTAAAAAAAACTTCATCATTTTCTACGCTTTAATCGGTATTTGCCGTTTCCGTTCGTTCAACACGTTGCTTCGCAAAGGCTATCAGGACTAAAACTGAAGAACGCGCGTATCAGTTCGTCCTTTTATACCTTCGCATCGCCGCATGCCGCAATGTGGCACTGCTGTCTNAAACAACACTTCTCGTTTCACATTCGCAGTTACGCTGCTAGTTTATATGTTGTTGGCTATCCGCTCGTTATATATGTATTTAAAAAAAAACTTGATCATTTTCTACGCTTTAGTCGGTATTTTCCGTTTCCGTTCGTTCAACACGTTGCTTCGCAAAGGCTATCAGGACTAAAACTGAAGAACGCGCGTATCAGTTCGTCCTTTTATACCTTCGCATTGCCACATGCCGCAATGTAGCACTGCTGTCCAATTGTCGAAGTATTTGGCTGTGTTTCGTTGTTGGACGATTTTTCTCAGCTGGTGGCACACATAAAGAGAGTTGGCATATTTGCAAACAGGTTGTTTGGCCACGTTCTGGTACGTTACATTTGGGCGCTCTTACCTTCTCTTTTGCGGCAATTGTTGCGCTCTTTGTACTAAAATATTGGAGGAGAGTGGAGTGATGAACTGTAGGGTGTGGGGATATTTGTTTAAAAGAAAAAGTATTATATGGTAATATATATATTTTTGAAATTTCGAAACTCATCAGATATTAATGAAAGCCAGATGCGAGTCGAATGCAATTTTATTTTCATATTGTTAGAGCGTGCTTAGAGTGATTGACACGGTTTTTCCAAACCGGGTTTTAACGGTGTTGTGGATATCTATAGACGTTTTTTTTCTTGATTTCCCTAATATCGGATTTTTTTTTAGTTCTATACAAATCTTGACCTCTCAATAAAAGTTCTGAAGTTTCGAAGTTTTCAAGGCTTTTTCAGTTTAAGAGAAACCCCTAAATTGATTTCGAATTACATCTTAGGATATTTGGGGACGAACATTATATCATATTTCATTCCAATAAATAAAGGTTTTCGTTTAAACGTTTTCCATAGATAAGCCTTCGGAGTTGCTAAGAATCTAGTTAGTTTGCAAGGAAAAAGTGACTACCCAAATAAACCCTTTTTTAAGCCGATTATTTCTTATCCAACATATATTTCTGTCTAATCCAACCCAATCGACTTCGATCCAGGAGGAGGTAAATTAGGTAATAAGTTGCTGGCAGTGCTTTTGAAGGAGCTTCTTAGCTTATTTGGTTAATCCTGGTTTTGCCTATTGTGGCTCCCTTTAAGTGAACTAATTATGGTAAAAGATTTCTCCCTAGAGTATTTTGCCTATATAGCGACGCAAGGATAGCTGTGGCAGATCTCAGTGTGTCAAATTCTCTAGAGACCATTACTTCGTAATTCTTGCCACAAATCTCAACACTACTGCCCAGTAACGGTAAAGTTGATGCAAAAGCTTCTTCTTATATTACTCCAAAAAACATCCCACTACCGACCCTCCAGAGATATATTTCCAAAAAGGGTCTAGCTGTCGCCAATTCATTAGCTCTCCCATAATCCCAATTATTCCTTAAGAAAGGAAGCCAAACAAGCGAGAGAGTAAATTATTAGGAAAACGACTTTAATAACATTCCACTTTTTGACCCAACTTGGACTTGGTTGTTAGAGGTAACGAGTTCTCTGGAATATATTTCCTCCTCCACAATGGTAAAATGAACCACAACCCCGAACAGCACAACTTGAAACCTCCAAATCTGACCGCAGTATTTTTTGAACTGAATATCAATGGCGCTTACTGATTTCGCTATGTGTTTGTCGCTGCTCCCTGACGGGTCTTCAATTCTACGACGCTGCCGAAAGCTAAACGGTTTCTATGAGTAGCATTTGTATGGCAGAAGTACACTCGGAAGTTTGATATTGCCAACGGAGGGACAACCACTATTAGAATATATTTTTGAAGACTCGGGTTGTGAAGAAGTTTGAAGCACGTTCGACAGATTCTAGCCAAAATTCATGTCAATATATCAATAATAGAGTTACACATATAAAGAGTCCTATTTCCGAACTCTCTTTAGAAAACGAAATCAAGAGCCACTGCGAAATGCAAAAGAGACTGGTAGTAAGTNTCTTACCTTCTCTTTTGCGGCAATTGTTGCGCTCTTTGTACTAAAATATTAGAGCAGAGTGGAGTGATGAACTGTAGGGGGTGGGGATATTTGTTTAAGAGAAAAAGTATTATGTGGTAATACATATATTTTTGAAATTTTGAAACTCATCAGACATTAATGAAAGCCAGATGCGCGTTGAATGCAATTTTATTTTCATATTGTTAGAACGTGCTTAGGGTGATTGACTCGGTTTTTCTAAACCAGTTTTTAACGGTTTTTTGGATATCCATAGTCGGCTTTTTTGAAATCTTGATTTTGCGAATATCGGAGTTTTTTTTATCTTTTTTTTTTAACTTTATACAAATTTTGATCTCTCAATAAAAATTCTGAGTTTTCCGAAGTTTTAAATAAATTTAAAATTTTATTCTAAGATATAATTTTGGGAATAAACAGTATATCATATTTCATTCCAATAAATGAATGTTTGGTGCTTAAAAGTTTGGCCGAGCTTCTCCTCCAATTCGTGTACTGCTTCTTGATGTTATCACACAGCCCTTTTTTGCAGAATGTATTACGATAACTCGATAAATTTCGTTATCTCTATGTCTATTTAATTAATATCGATAAATTTCATTAGCTTGCCAAATTTCGATAATCCCATAAATTTTTCTAGCTCGATAATTATTCGTAAATTTTGACAACTCATTTTCTGTGTCTATAAATATCGACAACTCAATAAACATTTACCAACATGAATAATTCAATACGTTGCGATAACTCAATAAACATAAATAGCTCGATAAATTTCGATAATTATAAACTTCGCTGAATCGATAAATTTCGGTAACTTGATAACTTTCGATAACACAATTTTTTATGATAGAACTTATTTCGATCCTTATCGCAAAGTTTCAATAAATTGTCTTACATTTTTAGTTATCCCATTTCTTATGCACTGTTTCCATTTTCGTGTTTATAACAAAAAGCGAAAACAACGCTAATTGAACAGGTTGCAATAACAACTAAACATAAGTACGGGAATTTTTCAACGACAATTTCGGCCGCAATTATTAATTATTACAGAAAATTACTTTTCCAATGGTGTTCTTGGTTTTGAAATCGGTTCGGTAGCATGGCCAAACGAGTAGTGGTATAATTTATCATGACGACATCATTGTATAAATACTTAACAAATTAGAGTATGCAATGGTACAAATTAGAGTATGCAATGGTGGCCAAGCCTCATTGGAAGTAAGACTTCGGAGTAACGAAAAATCTAGTATGTTTGCAAAGAAAAAGTGAATACCCAAATTAACCTTTTTTAAAACGATTATGCAAGGGCAGCCATGCCATTACTTCGTATTTCTTGCCACAAATACAATAATGCAAACATACAAATAATAATCGATTTCTCTTTACATATTTTATTCCAAAAGAATATCCCATTACCGGCCCTTCAGATATATATTTCCAAACAGGGTCTAGCCAATTCATTAGCTCTCCCATACTCCTTGATATTCCTTAAGAAAGGAAGCCAAACAAGCGAGAGTGTAGTTTATTATGAAAACGACTTTTTGACCCTGCTTGGAGGTATGCGTATTCTTAGAGCTAATGAATTCCTTGGAATATACTCCCACCTCCGCAATGGTACAATGAACCACAACCCCGAGCACCACAACTCGAAACCTCCAAATCTGACCGCAGTATTTTTTGAGTTGAAGATCAATGGCGCTTACAGATTTCTACGACGCTGTCGAAAGCTAAATGGTTTATATGAGTAGACAGTTTTTGCATTTCAGAAGTTTGATATTGCCTACCGAGGGACAACCACTATTAGAATATATTTTTGAAGACTCAGGTTGTGAAGAAGTTTAAAGCACGTTCGACAGATTCTAGCCAAAATTCACGTCAATGTATCAATAATAGAGTTACACATATAAAGAGACCTATTTCCGTACTCTCTTTAGAAAACGAAATCAAGAGCCACTGCAAAATGCAAAAGAGACTGGTAGTAAGTGCAAGAGAGCTTTCCTAGATGTACAACAAGCGACAGATGTTCGAAAAAGTGAAGTTTTGCAAATTCAAAAGGGGATGTGCAACAAAAACGTGCATTAACGAAACAAAAAATGCTATAAAAACAACTGCTGTAGCCACAACGGCAGTTGGCGGTGGCGGCAAGTGTTACCCACATATCCACATACATATGTACCTGCTTGATTGTTAATTTGCAGCGCTTACCAACGATATTTAAGCTGATGCCAGATAAAACTTTGTAGCTTTGCGTGACATTTATAACTTTGCCAGCAAAGCGCCAGACGCAAAAGGTATGCCACAATGAACGCCAAGAAAACAATGTTGTACCGCTTTTTTACTCATCAAAGTTGCTGTGGATTTTAATTATTTTGATTTAAAATTATCAGCAATGTAATTAAGTTTTATGTTTCTGCATGAAAACCCGAATTTGGACGAACCAAAATAAATATTAAACCGGCTGATTGTCAAAGCGCGCAAAAAGATGGGAGTTGACCATCTTTTCGCTTCGCGCTGCCGCTTCAACGATTTATGTGGCATGCTTTGTGCATTTTCATACAATTCATCTTATCTGTCAAAGCGAATCTGTCACGTAAAGCGAAGCAAAAGTTTTATGTGACATCAGCTTTATAAACCGTAATGCTGTTGCTTACTTCTTATAGTATAAAGTAAGTAGTATGCGGTTATTTTCGGTTTTAATTTATTTGCAAAATTTGCCAGTTGTGTGTGTATATATATATATATATTTATATATGCATGTATGTTTGTCTGTCCCCTTGCTGGTCTGCCAGTCTTTTGTTGCTCTACTTTATGGATCCTCCCTTTGACTGTTACATTTCTTCTGGCCTGCCTTTAGCTGCCTGCTTGCCAGTGGAAATGTAAAGGCTGTTGTCTGTTTATTCTGAATTTATTTATTTTCTGTCTTTTTGATCCTACTGCTGTTGCTCCTTTCTTCTCCATTCTTCCTGCGGCGTTTCATTTTACTTATATGCACCCTCGCATTTATTTTGCTGCTAATTCGCCTGCCGTTTTGCCGGTGTCATTAGTGTTGTTGCTTTTATTGTATTTTTGTTAGATTCCGATGTTTTTCGCTGTTGCTTGTCGGATTGGGGTGTTTTTGCACATTCGCTGCCGCGTAGCCCTGTATTTTCAGCCACAGGTTCTTCCATAATTCTGAATTTTATTGCAGCCAGCTTCTTAGATATGCGCTGTTGGTAGCACAGAGCTGTCGCCTGTGGTTAGCTGCACTTGTTTTTATGGCTTAAATTATACTTGACTAGTGAAGACTAGCTGCTTTTGTGTTTAAATATTATAATAGCGAGCTTAGTAATATTTTTTGTTTGAGTATTGTGGCTGACCTTTATAAAATTTAGACTGCAATGATCTAATAAAATTAACGACAAATGGCTGTCATAACCTATTTTAAATAGTATAACAAATATTTAGTTTGCTCCGGCTATTTATACAGAGTTTTTTTCATTCATCTATACTAATATATAATTTGGAAGCAGTGTTTTTTAGTGTTCGCAAAGCTCAAGAACGGTTGAACCGATTTTCTTGAAACTTCAGACACCTGTCGCACGTGTCCCAAGGATGGCTTTAGGCTAAAAAAATTCTATGTGTAAAGGGGGCGTGGCACTCCAAATACAAACCGAATTTTTTCATACTCCATATTTCTGGTAGTAATCATGGTAGAGTTCTGGAACTTCTGGAAGTCAATCGCATACTCTTGGAGAAAAATTTGAGCTATTGGAAAAGGGAGCGTGGAACCTCCCATACAAACCGAATTTTTATACTGCATATCTTTGAAAGTATTCATGATGCAGTAATGGAACTTCGTATGGAGATATGTATTTATATGAAATCAAGCCCATACTCATGGCGAAAGTGGGGCTATTTGAAAAGGGGGCGTGAGGCCTACAAACGTACTGACTTTTAGCTATCTTTGAATGTATTTATAATTCTTCTGTGGGTGTGTTTGTGAGTGAAATCCTCATAAATGGTTGTACGGATTTGAACGAATTTTTTTTTGTGTGTTAGAGTGGGTCTCTGGATGGTCTAGCTTCACAATTCAATCCGCCAGGTGGCGCTGTAGTTGAGTTATTGCTAAAAATAGCCAAGTGAGAAAAGGTGCCATGGAGTATATTGAACTCTCCTGTGTTACGATTGGCCAAATGAATGTGATTTTCCAATATTCGTCTAAAAGAAGTATATGTATGTATATTGTATTTCTGCAGAACAATGGTTCGCACCCATTTTGAAATTGCCACCAACTATACTGTAAAGCTTCAAGGACAGATTCACTATAGAACCCGGTCATTGTTTCCGCCAGAGAGGGAAGAGAAAAAATTCTTAAAATTTTTTTTTTGGGACTCTCGCAACTTAGAAAAGAAATTTACCGAAAAATGTTAAAAATTGGTATAATTTTTACTCTTATTACAAAACAAATATGCCCAATGGCTTTTCATGGCAGTAATACACTCGGAGGCTTGGTATTTCCTGTCGAGGGGTGACCACTGTTTGAAAAGAGACTAGTAGAATCTATACCACATATTCTACAGAGTAGTAGTACGCACCTCTGCGCACTTAGCTACTGCTAGACAGCTATACAATTTTTGTATGTTCTTGTGCAACATCAACTTAGTTAGGTCTACTAAGGTCAATTTGTGGCTTAAGGTTATGAAAGTAGCTTACTTTCCGACAAATTAACAATAACTTACTTAAGTGTAAGTATACGCACTAAACGTACTTTTTAGTATAAACTGAGCTAATTAAGCATAATTTTCTTTTCATGCTTAGGTGCATTTGCCTGCAAACATACGCAGTTTTCAAGTAAAAAGTTTGCACACGGACGCTGAGTTAAGTAGCAGCTGACCTTCTCCTTCCTGCTCTAGTAATTTTGCACTTTAGCACTTATTAGGGAGATTCTCTAAATGTTGCAAGTAGGCAATATGCATGAAATTCATAATTCCTATACCAAAATATTCCAGAGTGAACTACCTATTGCAAAGTTTTAGGATGTACCAAATACAATAACAAAACACACCAAAAAAATCCAATACAAATAATAACAAATTCTAATATACCACATTTCCATAAATGGTCTAAAAAGCACAAAATAATTTTACATGAACCCTTAGAATTTGCCGCGATAAGTGTGGATTTTAAAATCTTAGCAAAAGTCATTATAAATATTTTATTTAAATGTTTCGTTATTGCAGAAGATCATCGATATGTAGGTTGAGAGAGCAATTCTGGCAACTGGCTTTCAACTCACCACAGTCTTTCGAAAGACAACTGTCAATTTTGGCAGCTATCTTGAAATCTCTTTAGCTACTGTCTTTCGAAAGACCGATTGAAAGATCTGCTAAGGAGGAGGGCTTAACGTTATGCTGTTCACATTTTAGAAATAAGTTTTTAAAAATAAAATAAATTAAAGAAATATGTAGATATGTAGATATATATTTATTTAATAAAATAAAACTAATAAATAAAAGAAAATAATAAATGAAAGGATTATGTACTTAAAAATAAATTTTAAATAAATTTAAAATTAAATTAAGAAAAACAAAAACAAAATAAAATAAATACGATTTTAAGAATGAACTGAAATTAAGAAATATTTTTTTAACAAAAAAATCTAAAACCAAAAAGAAAATTAAATTGAAAATTTAGATAATACTTTTATTTAAAAGTAGAAAAAATAAAATAAAAAAATGTTATCAAATAAAAAAAAATACATATTTTTCTTTTCAAAACGAAAAACTCTAAAAAAATAAATAAAATATGTTTCTAAATATTAAATGAAATAAAAAAAGTTTTTCTTTTTAAGAAATTTAATAATTAAAAGAAGGTTAATTTAATAAAAAGCAAAATAAGTTAAGAAAATCCGCTGCCCGAGGACTCGCATCTCGGACTCGCATCTCGAGCATCTCGAATGACGCGCTAGTGCTTTGCTCACTCGGCAATTGCGACAGAATTGCCCTGTTAGGTGTAGCATGTTTTGCTGGCATTGCCCATACATTCTTGCGTGTATTTTGTTGTTGTGTTATCGCACGATTAGGAAAACTTTGCAAATCGTGCAATCCGTACACCGAGTAAGTCTTTTTGCAAGACTTAGAGAATCCCCCTATTGTTTTGCGAATAATCGTGCTACGATCATAAGGGCTTTTGTTACCTTAAAACATTCGCTGTAATCTACATATGTACAAATATAAATATGCACTTTAGTGCTTAATTTCGAAAAAGTATATTAACTTACTTTTTATACATAAACACAAGTGCATACATATATTTGCTCATTCATTGTGCATTTAGTATTTACATACATATGTAAGTGTTGCTCTCCACTTTTTACGCAAAGTGCATACGGCTTGCAACAGTAACGCTCGAGCACAGCGCTAATTGTACAATGTGCATTCATACAAATAAATTTGCATTCTCGTATAGGTGGATGTATGTATGTCCTTCGCATGGTCGTTTACTTGCCCCGTCCGTTGCCATTTAACTTAGTTATTCACTTGCATAGGGTGCAGTTTCAGTTAACAATTGCATTTTATTAGTGAGCTTCGTGTTGGTCGGTTTCACTTTATGATATTTGCATATTTAAATTTTATTGCCAATTGAGTGCTGTTGATTTTTCGTTAGTAGGTAGTATATGAAAGCGCTGACTTTGAAACGACAGAGTTTGTGTTGCTTAATTTTTTATTTATTTTTATTTTTTATTTTTTTGCAGGCTGTTTTTGCTTTAGCGTGTGCACGCTTTTTAAGTTCTCACATTTTTTTTGGCGCACTTTTTCTCCCTTTTGCGCTTTTTTTATGTTATTGAAATTCAGTTGAATTTGCATTTTTGTGTTTTGGCTTTTGCTTCGGTGGTTGAGTTGGTTGTGGCGTTGACTGTTGGTTTTTGCATGGCGGTCACATTATGGTCAGTTGATACTTTAAGGTTAATGACGTGGAAACTTAACAGCAGCGATGGCATACGGTGCTTAGTTTTTTACGCTCTGTGCTTTTTCAACGCATTCCTTGTTTTTACACAACTGTACATATATAGAATGTTAGCAAACCACGAGCAAATACAGCAAATAATTTTAACGTTTTTTTTTATCATCGCATTGTTAAATTAAATATTTAATGATTTAATAAAAATGTTAACGAACCATGTTTTAATTTGAATCGCATACCATATTTTTTTTTTTCGTGTGGAATCCAGGCACATACAGTCAATATTGTTTACAAATATTTTTGCGAGTTATTTTTGAAGTGACACCTGCCATAGTAAACTGCTTTGATTACATGTTTCATTACTTTCAATCTCACTCAGTCGTTTGCAGCTGCCCATTCAGCTGCTGTTCTAAAAATAAATATAATATATAATAAAAAATAATACATACTACATTGTTGACATTACAGCACAGTTGTCTGTGTGCATGAAAAAATGCATGAAAAAGGCTAGAATGACACTTCAATAGCTGTCCAGCGATCCTCAACGAAATTACTCGCATTTTCTATGCAAATAGCAGCAGCTGTTGTCGCTGAAACTGGCATGCAATGTATGTATATGAACGCAGCATGAGCATACTTATGTATGTATGTAGGTGTCGATGAATACTCTTTGAATTTTATTTCCGTTTTCATTAAAACATATGACGCCTCCGCTTCCTCAAATACGTACATACAGTGACGAACAAAAATATTGGCATAGTGAACTTTTCGCAATATATTCAAAGTTCTTCATTCTAATTTCTTTTTGATAAATTTTTATAGAAATATGGTTTATAATACACCATAAAACATAAAAATAAAATCGCTAAACTGATAAATTTGCAACTCTCTTTTCAGATTTCTAGAAAAATTTTAAGTATGCAGTTTTAAAGACCATCCAATTTTACTATAACAAGTTTGTAGTTGCCAACAAATCAAATTGATTTTTGGCTATTTTTTAACGCAGTTTCTTCCATACAAAGTATGTTCGGAGATATTTTTTTATGGAAGAAAATAATAATTGAAATATATCCGCTCATAAAATTCGAATCGAAATTTATCGAGTCGTCGAAGTTTATCGGCATGTATCGAATTATTCAAATCGATTAAAGTTTATTGAGTTATCGAAATTTATCGAGACACACAAGCTTATATTGTGGAAATTTACAGACAGATATCGAGTTATACAAATTTATTGGATAATTATTTGAGTTAACAATATTTATGGAGCCATAGAAATTTATAGTCTTATTGGAGTTAACGGAAAAAGTAAAAAAAAATTATTGAAAGTGTTCGACAAGAATCGTTAAATAGCCAGTCACATAATAGTTATCGAAAGTTTTCGAAGTTTATTTAGTTATCAAAGTTTACAGTAATCGAAAGTTATCGGGCTAACCATATTTATTGAGTTATAAAAATAAAAAATGTAATGGAGTTATCGAAATCTATCGAGGCACGCAAACTTATACTGTCAACATTTTCCGATAGCTGTTGAGCGGTAAAAATGTATTTGGATATTACACCGGTCAACAAAAAAAATGTTCCTTTGGGTTTTTGTTCTCATCCTTAGATTCTCATTCCAAACATTAAAAAACAATTGAATTTTCATTTTTAGTTCTTGAAGTTTACTTTTGTCTGATTTACGTCGATAAGTATAAGAAATACGAAAAATATTCACTTTTAGACATTAACTTCTTGCTATTTTACATTTATATGTTATTTTTTATCACAAATCTTAAATAAAAAAGACTCTGATATCTAGCAAAAACTATTCTAATCGTAATTTAAAATAAAGTTATAAAAAAAATATAAAAACTGGTAATTTCTCCAGAAAAATTGCTCTAATTTTTACAAAAGCAAATTTGATCAAAAAAATAATTTTTCCCCTTATTTTTAGCATAGGAGAAACTAAAATTTAACATACAGAAATCAGACCCAAAAACCGTGTGTTATTTGAATCATCAATATTTATTGAGTCATAGAAAATTTATAGTGTTATCGAAGTTTATCGAGCTAACGAAATTGTACGAGTTATCGTTATGTGGATAGTGCTTTCAACTCATTGATATTTATAGATTTATCGAAATTTATCGGTCTATCGAATCGAAGTTTTCGAATTATCAAAGTTTATCGAGTTATCGAAATTTCTAGGGTTACATATATGTTTAAGTTTATCGGGTTATCATATATGTAAGTTTATCAAAATTTGTCCATAGATATCAAAATTTATGTAGCTATGAAAATCAATCGAGTCATCGAAAGTTATATTTATCCAAAGATTATGTAAATTTTTGAGTTATCAAAATTTAGTAAGTCCTGGAAATGCTGAACAATTGGAATATGATGAGTTGTCTGAATTCATAAAGCTTTTGAATTTTTTCGAGTTATCGCGATATCGAAATATATCGATTTAACGAAGTTGATTGATATCTAGCCAGGTTTATCGAAAGATGTCGAAATTCGTTGATAGGTACACATGGTAAAGAGAGATTTCGAAAGTTATGGTGTGGATAGCAGTGGAAGCTTATATCGAATGTTTTCCCACTAAATCCACCACTGACAGACATAGTAAGGAGATTTGTAAAGCATGATTTTTGCACTTAGCACCTGTTGGCAAGAATTATTCTTACCCTTGATCTCCTACTTGTCCATATGTGGCGCTGTAACCATCTAATCGGGATCAATAAAAAACTCCACTCGTTTCTCTTCTATGCCAACTCACACCAATTGGAAATGCCCAGTGAAGCCAACTCCTTCTCCACTTATCACATTATCTTTAGTTTTATATAAAGAACAAGATCCCACCGCGAAATTGTATTTAAAAGGAAATTTAAAAAAGATATTCTAAAAAAAAGTAAAAACAACCACTCATGCTAATATACCCGTAGTTGCGTATGTAACGTATACGCCCCGTTGCACCATACGCAGTCATCTAAAATGTTTACTCGCACGTCTTAACTTAAAAGCAATATTATTTAAAAGTAATTAAATATTAGCATTTAAGATTTTTACACAGTATACCTTATTTTCTTCATATATATAACAATTTTAGAATGAAGTTCGAGAGCACCAATAAAAATTGTAAAAATGGAATTTAGTTGCACAAATCGTAGTCATCTTTTACTCAATGTAATTTTTGTAATTTAGTGAGGCACTAGTTATTTTAAAACAGATTCGTTCGTTTTGGCAAGAAGGACATTTTGGCCATTTAATTTTAATATTTTGAGGTAACTTCAATTATTAAAATTAAAAAATCGTAAAATTTAAAAAATTACAAAATAGCGTTTTTCTGCCGGAATAAGTGAGGGACACTAAAAGAAAAACAACTCGTGAGATTTGCTAAGTATCTGTATGTAAGTACATAAAAACATGCATGTATGTATATGTATGTATGTATGTATGCAGATATGCTCCTACAGCTGCTTGTCGGTCAGCTGAAATCCAGTTTCTGGTGTTCCCTTTTTTGCATGTCTTATTCGCAAAGCTGTGGAAATAATGCAGATGGCTGAGGGTTATAAAATCAGACAGCACAAACCCTAGTTGAAACAACAGTAAACGGGGAAATATAAAACAATAAGAAAACATGTGCCACATGCCGTCAGTTCATGCACGCGACCACTTAAATCCATTTTAAACAATTTTGGTCGAAAATAAAGTAAACAGAAAGCAAATCAAGAAGCACAGTAAAGAAAACAAATGAATCGTAAAAGAAGTGAATTGGACGAACAAGGCATAGATGTAAATACATCTGCAGGTATGTGTGCTCTAGGGATGTTGCGAATGTGGACATCAGCGGATGCGAATAGAGATGTCAAGTATTTTTAAGAAATAATTGAGGTTAACAAAAAAAATGGAAAAGTTAGTAATTTTTAATGTTTATTTTATTCAGTACCTCAATTCAAAAATTGGAGCATTATAATTAATAAAAAGTAGTTCTGCTGCTCCCTCGAATCACTTGCTGATGTAGGCGACAAATATCTGCGTGCGAAACTTGACAACCCAGCCAGAAAAAAATTCGAAAATGAATCCGAAGAAAAAAAAAAAAAGTGAATGAAATTCGGATTTTTGTTCGTTTTCCGATTCGTTTTCCAAAGTGTGCAGCGGAAACGTATGTACAGAGAAGTACAAAAAATGGTTGAGAAATGGATACGTTTTTGGCTATTTGTCTGACTGACTTTTTCGTTCAATACGCTTTCCTCCTTCACTTCATAGCCGATTTTTCACCGTTCGACAAAAAAAAAAATTAAGGAATCGACTGACGGCACCTTTGGAAAGCTTACCAGAGTTGTGAAAAATGCATTATTTTTTTAATGCAGAGCATTTTAATGTTAATGTAAGAAATGAATGCATTAATTTTTGAAATTTAATGTAAATAAAAATTTAAATACATTAATTCTGAAAAATATAATACTAATTTCATAAAATTATCCAAACTAATGCTAATGAAAAAATTTTAATGCATTAAATTATTTAATGATTTTGTTCGTTTGTATTAATAAAAACCATTAAATTTATTTTCTAGTGAAATATAAATAACCTCTTTGGGAAGGACTTCGAATAGTTACTAACAGTTTTTCAGCTTCATTCTACTATGTTTATTTAAAAAAAAATTCGTGTAACATTTTTAGATGTTTTATGAAAGTAAAAGCAATGTGCGTGCAACTCAGTGGGCTTTTGTAGAAATTTCTGTTAATTTATGGTGCATACTGATTTTGTAAAGAATGGATTAATTCTGTAACTAATTAGAAAAATTTGTGCTTATATAGAGAATCTATGTAAATTGGTGGATATGGCAAATTAATAACGAAAATTTCGAACAAAGTTCTATTTTCAAAATCGTGGCTACCAGCGGAATTGGATAGGACACATTTCGAATGCGATTGTGAAAATTAATGCCGAAGCTTCACGGTTGCGAATGCGAATATTCACAACAACTCTGTCCTATTCATATATAGGTGAATATGTACATATGTGCATATGTATGTATGTTTATGGGCATTTGTTTTTACCTGCACGATCGAGGAGCGCCAGCAACAACCTTGAATGATAACATGAATGCCAAAAAAAAACACAGAAGTGGAATCGCGTGCGTGAGTTCGTGATTTGTATGTATGTGTGAGCGCATGTTGTTTTGTGAGGCAGGCTGCGGACGGCCAGTGTGCGCACGAGTGAGCAACTTATCTAAATACCTACATACATACCAGTTGAAGGTGATGAAGGTACGAATGCGGCAGTGTTGTATGTATGTAGGAACGGTGAGCTGGCAGTATAAGATTAAATCAGGTATAAATGTTACGCGGTGGCGGTGATATGAATATTTGCACCTGCCGCCGTTGGTGTGGTCACTGCTTGCAGCAGCAGCTGCTGCTTACTCTTATACTGGCAGTAATATGTACATATGTATGTAAGTTTGTATGAATGTATTATGCACTTATTAGATATCGCGGATAGCCGGGAGTGGCAGCTGTTCTTTTAATGAGTTGTTGCTGTTGTAATTTTTGCCTGCTGCTGAAATTGGCCAGTAGTGATTAGTGCCTCATGACAGCGACAGAAATTCTTGTTTTGTGTGCCAAAAACGCAAACGTAATCGAACGAAACGGCGAACAAAGTAGAAATTAAAAAAAATAAATTGGTAAAAAGTAGAACGCCGTAAGAAATGCTTAATTTTTACAAAATTTTAAGCATTCGATTTTTGCTTGCGATCTGACGACTTGACTCGCTTAGCTCAGCTGCATTTGCTATTTTCAGGCAGCATGCGATTATGTTTTTATGTGCATACATAGATTGGTATATATATATATATATACATTAGACTGCATCACCAAAAAAGTTACGGTTTTCCGCCGGGAATAAAAAATTTGGTATATTTGAAAACTTCAACCAAAATAATTCGGAAAGATATAATCTAAGATTTACGTGTGCTGGACGAACTTGAAAATACCTTAAAAAATCTAGTTTTTTATGAATAAAAATAGTTTCTTAAAGGATTTTTGAAAAATCCCCTCAGATGACAAAACCGCTTAAGCTCAAAAAATCTGCAATTTTATAAACGGAACCATAATAATGAGCTTTTTATGCTGTTTTTTTTTTAACTTTTTTCAAAGATTTGTTTAAGTTTTATTTTGGCAAACTCCAAATTGATTCTAGACCCACGGTTTCTTCGGAAAATTTGCTTGGAATTACACATGGAATCCTTCGGTGCTATAAGCACATAACTAGCCGAAAAAAATCTTCCATACAAATTGACCCGCCCTAACACACACACACCCCCGTACATTTTTGTTTGTTTTCATGACCGTTGCCCAACATGCGATGCTGTCAGTTTGTCAACGACTCGCCATGTGTTTCTGTTGGCTGATGCCATTATTTTTTCCACCTTCAAATTTGTATTTTACTCTTCTCGAAAATTTCACTGCAAGTTTCAGCTACCTTTATAATTTTCAATTAGCACATTTTTTCGCATTATTTGTTTGCCTGCAGTGCCTGGTGTTTCTTCTTTATACGTACGAATATATACATACATCTCAGTCCTGCTCTGGGCTATTCAATGCGATCGTTTTTCATGTCATTAACATGCCATTAATTTTGTTGCCAATAACGTAGAAGCATAAATTTAATGACTAGCTTTTGCACGAAATCAATTTTGGCTGCCAACAAAGTCCATGTTGCATTGCTTAGTATTCATTGAACAGCGAAAAAGAAAATGATAATCAATAAAATATTGTATGCAGATGACATTCGCTAGGAATGAATGCAATTCAATTATTTCATTAACCCCAGGTGGCAGCTTTGCATGGAGTAAATTGCAAGGGAATTTTTTATACCAGAGGAATTATTTTTATATTCCAAAGAAAAATTTCTCTGTTTTAAAACGAAATATTTACATATGTATCAACTTCTTTCCTTGCATATAGGTTTTCGTATGTACAAAGCTAAATATTTATGGGTATCTTCACTTATCTGCCACTCCAACTTGGTAAGACCTGTGCAATCCAGTGCAGTAGTAACCAGCATTTTTATGCGCCAATTCAAGAGCTCTGAAATGTGAACGCCCGCTGCCGCAATTTTCCTTTAGCGAAAGCAGCCTTGGTTTTGAAACCATTTTATTATTCGATGCAAACTTGGGTATTGTCGACTAGTACTGCTAGCTACCATAATGGTTGCCGCGGCGAATCCATGGTAGAAAGTGTTGTCGTGAAGGCTGAGTTATATGGCACTTCGACCGCATACCAATTCTTCCTTTGCCCCTAAACTAATTGATCGAGCAATATTTGTCAAACATGTCCATGTCCGCAAAAGTAAGTCAAACAATGAAGGCAGTGATCCGACTCTGGATTAATCTTGCCCGGATGAGTGAACCTCCATCTTAACAAAGGTACGGTAGACCTTCTGAGATTGAAGGCAACATATGTCTCATTACCAGAAAGCTCGTTGTGTTTATCAGCAAAATAATTTAGTCGAGACTTACATTGCCGAACTAGTTTGGAAGTAGTTAGAGGGCTGCCCAATGCCTTAAGCTGGAATAGCGGAGCATATTCCCCTAGAGGAAAGTGAAGCTTCTCTCCATTAACTTTGAAAAAAACCTCAGATCCTGACCCAGAGTCAGTTTTGGAGCCATCAGTGAAGATCCGACAATATATGAGTCCGGGCTCAGTACTGGAGTAAAACCAGCATTCAGCCTGCATGTGGCCTTTAAGGCTTCGCCACGTACATATGAAGACACAGCAGCGCCAGGTGTTGTACCGAAGGCTTCCATAGGGCACACGACAATAATTCTTTGAAGTTTAATAAGCAGATCTCCCATCTCTAATCCATTAGAGGTATTAATCGAGAGGATGCAAAGAGCCGGCAGAATGGGTCCGTAGACACCAGAGTCATTAAGAGTGACAGGAGGAGAATCAATTGCCAGGCACCAAAGCACACCACCCTGACGGCAACCCTTATTGACCTTATTCTGAATAAATCCTGATGACCCGCTGCGCCAACTTTTAATGGATGCAATTTACCCGTACGTAATCTGCACCATTCCGTAGAGCACAATTGAAAATTCTATAGTAGGCCCTCAATATCTACAAAAATGCCCAAGGGGAATTCTTTCCTTGTGATGACATTGCTAATTTTGACAGCCGGATTTTGCAAAACCGTCTCAGAGCTTTCCCCGCCTGATAGGACATATTGATGCAAAGACAGAGGATTTGAGGAATGAGCAAATCTACCAATCTTTTCAGACATTCAATCATGAGGATGTCATGGGCTAGTATAGTCATCCTTACTAGCCTTAGGTATAAAGGCGACGTCAACCGGCTTCCAAGGTTGTGGCATGTAAGCAAGCGCAAGCGACGCTTTGAAAATCTTTTTCAAGGACGCCAACAAAAGCTCAGCACCTTTTTTAAGTACATACAATAGTTAGGATGCCATTCATACCGGGCGATTTGAAACTGTGACAAGACTCATTAGCATATCCTATCCTATGGCATCTTCATTCGCCACAGCTCTGGTAACAAACCAGTTATACCTTGACGCAGTGGTTCTCGCAGTCGGGGGAGAGGTAGCCGTAACGATCACCTGATTTCCAGGAAAGTGATTCTCTAGAAGAACAAGGAGAATATCAATCCTAGTCGCATAAAGGACACCTAAGGAAGACCTACAGTACTAGCCGCTCCGATCCACTCGAAGGTTTGCCTTTGACTGCTGATACCTTTTTTCTATATTTTTTGCATTAAGGACATAGCATGTGTAGATATGTATTTCCTTCAAAAATGTATACTTTTTCATAGCAGGTGATAGAGATATTTATTGATGGAAACTCAGTGACCTCTAAACAACAAAGTCTTTGCGTTTTCATGATAAAAGTACTTGTTTTATAAGCGCGCTTACTGCTAAGACTTTTCTAAAAACCGCAGTAACTATTTTTTGCGCAAATGTGAGCAGCAGCATTCGGCATTACAAAAATCAAGCTTCGCTGCAAAAGTTGCGGCGATTTGTCCCAAATTCAATTGCGATGGAAACCTATCAAATACAGTTGCGAGTAGTGATTGCATTGGTGATGAAAGGAGCTGCCTGATTTATTAGGAGAAAAAGCGGACTTGGCGGTTGGTCTTTCATCGATATAACAGAAAAACACGTTTCAATAGATGTAAACAAATATGTTTGGCGGTACAAAAAAATCCACCAAATAACGCAAATCTTTTTTTTCTACAGCAGCAGGATGCTGTGTACCATCAGACTTTGTTAGGCTGCTGCAATTGATTGCTTATGTACATACATATGTAGTTGTTAGCATTGCTTTTACTATGACATAGTAAAATCATGATATTGTCCGATTAAGAGAGACGATAGCAGCGTTCACTGTCATCAAAAAAGAATTAGGGTGTGCTATTGAGCGCACCAGAAAAAAAGATTCTCCCTAAACCCTCGAAGCTGAAGTATCTTTCGCAAGGCAGCGCTCAACGCAAAGCAGCGCAGTGCAAACCAACGCAAAGCAACGCAGCGCAATACAACGCAAGGCAGCGCAACGCAACGCAACGCAACGCAAGGTAGCGCAGTGCAACTCTGACATTAGAAAAAAAAACCAAAATTATGCAAATGATTTTATTACATATAAATTTTATATAACTGGCGACAATTTTAAAATCCGAAAAAGACAATTTTGTCACTTCTTATATAGGATCCAGGGATCCAGGTTCTCCTTGGGGGAGTTTTTCTTTGCAGCTTAAACAATTTTTCTCCATACAAATAAAGTGCACACTAATGTACACATATACATGAATATGCATACAAATGGAATGAACAAGTTAACGCAAGCCATAAATTTATATAAACCTGAAGCAAAAATGTAATCAAAACGGTATTTAAAAAAAAAATAAGTCAAATTAAAAACATGGTAAATTTTTTTTTCTTATTTTCGCGTATTAATATTTGAAAAAAAGTTTAAGGTACGCGCCTTCTATGATAAAATGAGATCTCTCTAAAATGCTCTCTTAAATTCGACATACATGTGCACATTTCAGTCTAAGTAAATATTGGAGTTTATTCTATATTTCTTAATGCCTCACACTAATACATATAACACACACATTCTGAAATTAAGGTTATAGCAGCAAATGAATTGCTGAAAGTTGCATCGAAATGAGCTACCGTACACTGCAGAAAAAAAATATCAATTGATAAAAAATAACCCGTTTGTCGTTAGCTCTTTTGCGGGATTTCTATAAAATATATAATTTGTAGTTAGCTACAAAAAGNGCAAACCAACGCAAGGTAGCGCAGTGCAACTCTGACATTAGAAAAAAAAACCAAAATTATGCAAATGATTTTATTACATATAAATTTTATATAACTGGCGACAATTTTAAAATCCGAAAATGACAATTTTGTCACTTCTTAAATAGGATCCAGGGATCCAGGTTCTCCTTGGGGGAGTGTTTCTTTGCAGTTTAAACAATTTTTCTCCATACAAATAAAGTGCACACTAATGTACACATATACATGAATATGCATACAAATGGAATGAACAAGTTAACGGAAGCCATAAATTTATATAAACCTGAAGCAAAAATTTAATCAAAACGGTATTTAAAAAAATAACTCAAATTAAAAACAGAGTAAAAACTTTTTTTTCTTGTTTTCGTGTATTAATATTTAAAAAAGATTTTAAGGTACACACCGTCTATGATAAAATCAAATCTCTCTAAAATGCTCTCTTAAATTCGACATACATGTGCACATTTCAGTCTAAGTAAATATTGGACTTTTTTCTATATTTCTTAATGCCTCTCCACAAATACATATAACACACACATTCTGAAATGAAGGTTATTAAATGAATTGCACATGGATGACATGACGTTGAAAGTTGCATCGAAATGAGCTACCATATCCTGCAGAAAAAAATTATCAATTGATAATAAATTTGTAGTTAGCTTTTTTTGCGGGATTTCTATAAAATATATAACTTGTAGTTAGCTACAAAAAGCTAACTTGAAACTAGTTGATAAGTAATGCAGGAGTAGTGATGGAGATTATTTTCTTTAAACGAGTTTCTATTTAAATATCCTGCACTTCGCAAATACTTTTTCGAATTGAAGACAAATAAAAGGAAGAACGAAATTTCATATTATCATTTTGAAGTTATGTCTGATGGAGTTCGAATATGGGACCACCTACAGCAGAATATGAAAACAAATATGAAATCTAGTAAAAATAAAAATAAAATCTAAAAATATTTTTTTTTGATTTTTTTCTATTGATATTTTATGTCCAAAAGTAATTAGTTACATCAAATGCAGATNCTTGTTTTCGTGTATTAATATTTAAAAAAGATTTTAAGGTACACACCGTCTATGATAAAATCAAATCTCTCTAAAATGCTCTCTTAAATTCGACATACATGTGCACATTTCAGTCTAAGTAAATATTGGACTTTTTTCTATATTTCTTAATGCCTCTCCACAAATACATATAACACACACATTCTGAAATGAAGGTTATTAAATGAATTGCACATGGATGACATGACGTTGAAAGTTGCATCGAAATGAGCTACCATATCCTGCAGAAAAAAATTATCAATTGATAATAAATTTGTAGTTAGCTTTTTTTGCGGGATTTCTATAAAATATATAACTTGTAGTTAGCTACAAAAAGCTAACTTGAAACTAGTTGATAAGTAATGCAGGAGCAGTGATGGAGATTATTTTCTTTAAACGAGTTTCTATTTAAATATCCTGCACTTCGCAAATACTTTTTCGAATTGAAGACAAATAAAAGGAAGAACGAAATTTCATATTATCATTTTGAAGTTATGTCTGATGGAGTTCGAATATGGGACCACCTACAGCAGAATATGAAAACAAATATGAAATGTAATAAAAATAAAAAAAAATAAAAAAATATTTTGTTGTTTTCTATTGATATTTTATGCCCAAAAGTAATTAGTTACATCAAATGCAGAGTAACCACCCTTGACTACATCTAATGCAGAGGTAAACCACCTTTGACTATTTCTTTCGTCAAAGAAAATATACAGATAATAAGTGACTTTTAGCTTCTTCCTTAGCTTATATTTAGTTAGCTTATACATTTCCTGCTGAGTACCTTCAGATACACATATTACATATACAAAATTACATAATAAACATACATAACTGTGCAAGGATCTGCACATCTGCAGGATGTGCCGCACTTTTTGTCGATGATACATGGCGACAGTACCCACACGCTACGCTAGTAATATTTGCTATGCCAGTGGGAAGGCGATGGTTTTGTTTTCTAACTTTGGCATCGGTGTTGGCATATCCATTATTGATACGTTTTCAAGTGTCACTGTCACGGGCAATGTTGTTGCTGTCTATCCGAGATTTACCTGCGTCATCAATGAATTATTTGCGGACGTGCCGCAGACAATCACCCCATTGATTGTTGTGTTTTGTAGCTTCTTGCTGCATACATGTATTCGACATAAATATTCACGACCGTGTTTGAGATGATGCAACGACTTTGATGGCAAAGTATCTTATATTTCATATCCGAAAAGTATTGAGGTAAATTCGAGAAGTCTATTCGAATGCAGCTTGGATAGGAGTTTGATAATTTTTGACGCCTGGATGACTAAAAGCCGATGAGTTACGGCGAAACGGGTCAGTACGGGATATTTTATCAGCAGAAGAGGTTCTTCCACTAATTGCCATTTTTAAAGAACATTGGACTGTTCAAAATTTTTCAAACCGGGGCCACTTAGGCAAAGCTTTTGATATATTCAGAATCAGCGGGCTAAGTTTCTGCATCGGGCCAGTTGGACCTGCTTTTGGTATGAACGCAACTCCTGCTTGACTCCAAGACATATATGTAAACATATCGTCGGTGATACTGCAAACCGTTATATGTCACTTATTACCTCTGGTGCTTAATTGATCTGTTATTTGTATCTGATCGCTTCTGGTAGCCGTTCATCTTCATACTAATAGACATAGACCATTTTGCAGTATCACCGACGATATGAAATTTGAATGCCCTGATAATCGCTTTCAGCCAATATAAAGTCAGCTTATTTTCCTTTTATAGCATGGTGAGCAAATCTCTGTCTATTCCGGAGGACTTCTTTGGATCAAACCTATTTATTTTCTATTATACCTTCCTAAATGTAATGATATTGAATCCCTACATCCCGAAAAGTGGGTATTTGGAATCTCGTCGAGAGACTCACTCCTCGCAGCTGTTAAACCCATCCCCAGTTTGCTTTACTACATATAAGGTTTGCCAAGTTCGCAATTTTCATTAACAGCTTTATTCGTATTTCCATGTTGCCACAGATATCTTTGCATGACTCTCTTTGGACCCAGCATAATACTTTCCTTATGCTCCTTTTAACTGAACTATGGTACTTGAAAATTTAATCGGAGTCCAAATTCAATGTTTCTTTTATCTCGGTAGTTCTTCACGTAAACATATCTCTTCAGGGTATTAAGTACTCACATNAAAGTGGGTATTTGGAATCTCGTCGAGAGACTCACTCCTCGCAGCTGTTAGCCCATCCCCAGTTTGCTTTACTACATATAAGGTTTGCCAAGTTCGCAATTTTCGTTAACAGCTTTCACAGTCTAGTCACCTCATTCGTATTTCCATGTTGCCAGATAAATCTTAGCATGACTCTCTTTGGACCCAGCGTAATTCTTTCTTATGCTCCTTTTAACTGAACTGTGGTATTTAAAAATTTAATCGGAATCCATATTCAATGTTTCTTTTATCTAGGTAGTTCTTCACGTAAACATATCTCTTCAGGGTATTAAGTACTCACACTATAACATTGTAGCACTTAAGTGCATATAATCAGTACTTTCCAAAAATTACAAAAAGCAAAAACAACAACAAAAAGCCACCACATCATATGCGGTTGCAATCAGCTTTAAGCAGAGACTTTTGTGAATAATTTCCGTTAGGTACTCTCCATGGCAGTTAGCATTCAATGTACAGTGGTAGTGATGCAGAGAAATAAAGTCATGTGTACATANCATTGTAGCACTTAAGTGCATATAATCAGTACTTTCCAAAAATTACAAAAAGCAAAAACAACAACAAAAAGCCACCACATCATATGCGGTTGCAATCAGCTTTAAGCAGAGACTTTTGTGAATTATTTGCGTTAGGTACTCTCCATGGCAGTTAGCATTCAATGTACAGTGGTAGTGATGCAGAGAAATAAAGTCATGTGTACATAAAAAAGGTAATGTTTGTTTTTAATATTTTTACGTATATACATATATACTTGGGAAATGGTGAGGTATACTCGTATCATTAATCCTAACTGAAGCTTAGGTATACTTGTGGCGCGATTACTCTACGACATACACGTGCGTGCTATACACTATTAAAACGTACTTAAATATTTTCGAATGAAATTGGAAACTGAAAACACATAAATTTTTTACGGCATATAGGATAAAAGAAGAAATAGTAATAGTTGCAAAACAAATTTTTTGGGGCAGTATACAAGCCCTCCTCTCGGCGTTGATCACTCACATATGCAGCACTTCTAAATATCGGAAACAAGTTTACTTTTTGTAAGAATGACACGGGGTCAAACATCGACTTGACTTTCGTGAACAGTGACTTTTTTCAACGCCCCTCTTGGGAAGTTACTGATGAGAACTTCTAGAGTGACAGTAGTCGGCTGAAACATAAGTACGCTATATGAAGAAATACTAATCATAATTGCCTCGGAAATTGTTTTACCAGAAGGAGTTATGAATAAAGCAAACCACTTAAAAACCGGCAATAAAAAATCTTCCGATACATCGATTATAAGCAAATCCTCCAGCAGCAGATACACAGCAGTGAAAACGAACGGTGGAACGAACGCATACAAGACCTCCGTCGGCAATGTAACAATGAGAGGCAAAGCTAAAAAGAGCCAGAGTACGAGCGCATAACAAACAATATGCTAGATATGCAGTTCGATTTCCGAAAGGGTAGATACACCGGCCGATTCCATATTAGTTAAACGTTTCAAAATCTCCAAAGTATGTAAGCACTAAGAATAGATTGATGGCTGAGTGGAAGATCGGCCTATCTCGGCAGCCAATTCGAAAACGCTCTATCTCAAAAAACTTTTCAAGAGCGCCCTATTTTAGAATTCGTTTCAAAAACGCCCCATTTCAGCTGCCGATTCAAAAACGCTCTATATCAACATATTTTCATTACATTTTGAAGTGAGATAGGGCGTTTTTGAACCGAATTTTGAAATAGGGTGTTTTTCAATTAAATTCTGAAATAGGGCGTTCTTGAAAAGTTTTTTGAGATAGAGCGTTTTCGAACTGGCTGCCGAGGTAGGTCGATCTTCCACTCAGCCATCGATATGTAATAAAATATGATGTAAGGCTGTGTAGTAAAAAGTTATGAAGTTTTGGAAAAAACCCTGTAGTAGTAATTAAGAAATACGAAAGTTTACACTTTTTCACGGCTGCGACATTGAGAATCATAATTGGTTCCTCCTGTAATATAAATGAAATGCTTCAACTTCTTCTTAATATCTTGGGATGTAAAAGTTTTGCATGTATCTAGAATGTAATAAAATAATAAATATAACTGATTTCGTCTTCGAAATTACGTTAATTTAGTACTGATTCATCAAGCCTTCCGTGTTCAATAAGTAACTGTATATTTACTTGGACACAAAGGTTCCCCCCCATATACACAAGCTTTAAAACACATGCTGCAAATGCAATCAGCTTGACAGCAGCGCTTTTACTGATCTCCAGCAACTGGCTGACCACCAAATATCATTTCGCTGCAAGCTGCTGCCCCCGACGGGACGTGTCCAAAAAACCGGAAAGAAGTAAATACACACGAAAAATAAAAGCGATATTAATAAAAGATATACAATGCAAAAGGTGAACTGCCGGCAATTCGGCTGCTTTCATTGTTGATTTTATTTTACTTATTTCGTAATTTTTTTGGGGTTTTGGTTTTATTGCTGTCACTGTGGTTACTCCACAATCTGGTTGTAGGTGCATTTTCAGAAAGTATTCGATGCAAAAAGAAGACGCACGTACGTGTGAAACAAAAAATGTACCTGTGTATACGTATAGATATATATGTGGGTGGTCCAAAAAATGCATGTGAAAAATTAAAGTCGGAATTTTTGTGCTCTCACGACCCAGGATTGTTCTGTACCAAAAAAAAAAAAAAAAACTCTAAAAATATATAGAGGTCGCTCAAAGCTCTTAAAGATTTACATGTACTTTATATGGGAAAACAACTTTTCGTAGAACTTTTCTTGAAAAGTCAATATTTTCTATCGCAAAACTTTCTTTCTATTTAGGATATTCCCAATAATAATATCCAATTGTTTATTTAACAATTTTTTCATAGTAAATCATTTTTAAAGGTTCCTCAAAAACCCCAGAAAATGCAAGGGGGGACCAATGAAAAATCTTTAGTAATAAAAAAATGGTTTATTACACAATTGGAATTACTGGAAGTCTCCTGAAGGGAACCTGAGTTTTCCGATCAAAAAATATTGATTCTCAAGAATTATATAGTATTTCTACGAAAAGTTGTTTTTTCTCATATAAAATAGTAAAAATAGGGGTAAAGTTTTTCGTTATAGAACAATCCTAGGGGTGATAGCACTAAAATTATGACTTTGCTCCTTTTTTTTGTTCCACCCTAATGTACCTGCTTGCGTGTATAGGCAGTTAGTTGTTCACAGAACAATCAAAAGTGCCGACTGGTCAGCATTAAGTCGCGGGTATTATAATGGCAGTCGTGGTTGGGCCACAGGTTGGGGCATTGTCACCGCCAACTGACAGGTTATGCAGCTGGTTGTCCGTTTGCTGCTGCTGCAGTCGGCGCTGTTGTTGTGGTGAACAGCCGCAGTTTCTTTTACTCGGTTGCTTTTTGCCAAATATACATACTTCTACATACATATGTACATACCTAAATATTTATTAAATTTGTGGCGACTTCTGTTGTTATGGCTGCTGTTGCCGTTACACATGTTTGCTGTCATGTCCTTAAGTGCCACAAAGCTGCAGAACTATACTCATGGGTTCCTCTTTATTTACACTACATACATACATTTCCATTCACAAGCCTATATAACACCAACAATGAAAATGTTATTTATTTGGATTACTATCTTTTATTTTTTCGATTTTATTGCTTAAAATTCGAAACAGATATTTTTTGAACGGAAGCTTAATTTGCAACACATAATTGTCTGTCCATATGACATATGGATAGCCATAGGTGCTTGTGCATGCGCGTTATGACAAATGTATGTAAATATAAATGCCACTGAGCGAGCTGGTATTGGATATATGCTGCAGCGTCAGGTAGACTTCGCGGATCCTCGATCGCAGGGAACTTAGCCTGTAGTAGTAACTCGAGAAATTAGTTGTTAATGAGTCGCTGGGTACCCTCGGATACAGCCTTCCCTTACCCTGCAAGTCTCTATTGAACTAACGATCCTACCACAGAAATGAGCCTAAAGGTTTTCCTCACCTCTTAGCCCTCCTTAAGGCGCAGCCCAGCTTAAAACCTCCTGAGCGAACTCAGTATCTCCTCAAGAAACTTTTTAAAAAGAACACAGTTTAAGAGTCTGTGGTAGCTCAAAAAAAGTTTCGAGTGGACGTTGTAGCAGATATAGTATAGCATACATATATTGGCAAAATTCGAATAAGATAACCTGTCAAGGTCCCCTACAGTCAGCACCACGCCAGGCTTAGAACAAAAAGCTAAATCAAGAAGACTCACTTCGCTCATTGATGTCAGTCCACTCGCAAAACGTATGGCGAGCATTCTCATTCGCGCCTATGACGACGTCCCGTCCTCTGCACTTCTTCCCCTCACCAACCTTCTAAACTTTTTTTGTGGATCGTTAATGTTGTACGCCATGTAGCAGAATCCCAGTATCACAAACTCCACTTCGTTTTTTTCTATGGCCACAGCCGGCAAGTCCTTAGTGCTGTTGTTGGACAAAATATATGAGTACAAGTTCTTTCTTACTAAGATTGCTGGTTTCATGCTGTCCTCACAGTTCACATAGTGCACTTCGAAGTAACGCGCCTTCAGGCCTGAGAACTTTCCTCCCGACAAGAGCTATGGCCTCCATACTGACTGCCGCCACGTCGAGCGACTCCTCCTTTAATAGGATCTTCAGCATCGGGTCCCTACCTTTCGCCTTCCAACCTCTATGACTTTACAACCTTCGCCGGCCTTCTCCGCCACACTCAGGCTAGTCAAGCTATCGTGACCTAAGTCCTTCTCGACTTCTTTTGCTTCGAGCATGTTCTTCTTTTGGTCTTTGGCATGATAAACGCATAACACCCTGTATTAGGGGGTTGCCAGTTCTTGCTCACTGTTTACCCACAACCCAAGGCGGTACCGTGGCAACGACAATGAAGGCTAGCTAAGTTATCACGTTATATCGGTTCTGCAGCAAACTGAACGGCGATTCAGCTAGGCCCCTACACCAAAACAAGCTTCCTGCCCTAGCGGAGTGCGGGCTTGGTTAAAGTCGGACAAAACTGACTAAGAAGTTTAATCCATAAGTAACTTGATGTTAACGTGGTATTATGAACAATTTTTCTCAGTAAGAGAGAACTATCTACATTGCCGATTGAAATCTTTTAACTGTGTCTGACCATTTCCTCAGCTATTTCTTTTCCTTAAAAATATGGCGAAAACTGAGCTTGGCGGCAGCTAGTGATGTAGTTGGTTAGGTTAGGGTAGAGTAATTTTGGACACAGTCGGCGTAAATTTTTGAAGCACTTAGAAGAATTCGTTTGTTTGATTATCTCATTTATAGAGTGAAAAAAAGAAAAATTTAGTAACAAAGCATAAGTGTTGAATTGACCTCCCCAGTCTCCTGACTCCAACAAAAAGAAAGTATAAACCCAACGGAAATAAGTACTAGACAGACAAAGTAGATCTAAAGTTAAATGCGGCTTATAGAAAGGCGATTGTCTTTAAAATTTGCGCTGAAATTTGAGTAAAATACGCCTTTTAGATATAAAATCGTCGTCGATGAAGGAAGTGGGTATCCATTTTACTGAAAACATTGTATATGTATTTGTTCGAATCGAACTGTGCAAATACTTTCCAAAGTTACAGCGAACACGGTTCTACTACACTGACTGTGTGGATCTACAAACGTAGGCATGTACATATGTATGTTTACAGTTCAATTACGAGTGTCGTAATTGGAACCTTCACAATATCACAACAACGATTTCAGCGGTAACGTGTCACCACAATAATAACTATTGTTGCAACCTGATGTTGTGGATGTTGGTTTTACGCAATGTACTTTGATTTTTTTTTTGAACAAAAATTGAAAAAATAGCACATTTTTTGCCTTAGTAAGTAAATTAATACCCATCGATAACAGTGCTCTGCAGAAAATCAAACTGGTTCAGAACTCACGCCGAGCTAGTTTGATAGGAGACGGCAGTGGTTCCATCTCAAATCAATGCTTTCAACCAGGGCTTCGGAGCGGAGCAAAGGAGCTCCTTAAAGAAAAATCTTCAATATTTTGTTGTTATTTTCTGGCCTAGTGACGATTTATTTTGTAATATTTGTATTGTTGCTTTTTCCACGCAAATTTTCAACAATAACGCCCTCAAGCTCAATATAAATAAAAAATTAAATTCTGTTAATAAATTTACTTATATTATAATTTTTTGTCACTGAAAACAACCGTGTTAAATAAATTTACATATTTATTTAACTTGGCAATTTTTTGAATCTTCTTTTGGATGCATAAGTGTTCCTAGAGCAGCTAGATGCATTTCTGCATCAAAAAGAAAATTTTCAAAAAAATTTCGCCTACATTTTTTTGGCGGTTAGGGCTCGAATTGTAAATAAATAACAAAAAATAAAAATTTTATTGGGAGCGGGAGTGGAGCAAGAGCGGAGCTCGCAGCGAAATAAAATGCCGGAGCGGAGCTAGAGCGACGCGAAGAAAAAAAGGTTCGCTCCGAAGATCTGCTTTCAACTGTGATTTTTAACATGCCGTTGTCAAACGAACCGGAAATTGCTTTCCTATGCAAAACTTTTCGACTAGCTCTGAGCTGTTTACATTTTGACCAGATCCGAGACATTGGTCTGAATGAATAAAAACTAGCAATGCATTTTTCTAAAAATTTCAGAACTTTTGGTTTTAGTAAAATGTCAGAAATTCAAAGACAAATAATTGCTTAGTTCTTATGCATATGACCCAATAAGTTTTTTGTGAGAAAAATTTTGTAGATACGATTTTTTAACATCAAATTGAATTTATTAAGTTAGAAAATTCTGCGCGAGGCCGAACGATGTATGAGGTACCACTTTGGTGTCATTTATTTTACTTGTTTATGGTGCCGGAACAAAGTACCGAGTACTGAATAAATATCGGTAAAAAGCATAGTATGCATTCAAGTACTGAGTAAAAAATTTAAATTAAAAAAAAATCCGAATTTTTTATTTTTATTTTTTATTATTAAGGGGAAACTAATCTTTTCTTATTAAAAAATTAATCGATTAATTTCAACACTGATTGTAAATCATATTTACTTTACCACCTTTAAACAGTACATATTTTGCCCAAGGTTTCATAAGACAGATAAGCTCAAAATTTTCAGATCCTTATAACTTAAAATTATTATTTACTACCTTCGTTCGTTCTAAATTTGAATATGCAGCCTTCATTTGGAGGACTTATTACAAATTCTTCAACGAAATTGTATAAAGTTTTTAAGAAGTAATGAAAATTCTTAAAGTTTTTTTTTAGCTTGTCATGTTTTCAAGTTTAAAAAGAAAATTTGATGAATTAATAAAAAATGCTCTACAATTCCGAATAATTCTGTGGTTTACTTAATGAAAGTACATATTTGTATATGCATTTGAACATCAAAAATCATGGCCGGATTAGGCCAGATTCAGTTTTTATAAAATTATTAAGCAATGTTGCCAGATTAACAGTTTTAACTGCGAATTACGTTTTTTTGTACAGGCTTACATCTATTTAATCCTCTTACAGTTTTTTTTTTTAGAAATTTCCGATTTGAACAAATTAATTAAAATTTCTCTTGGATTTTTTTGCAAGTCAATTTTTAAGATAAAAGGCGGAGAGGAAGGTGCAGCGTTTCCTCATTTGAAACAAACGGTTTCAGCTGTCCTTTGCATTCCAGTCGCGACTAGAAATGTGGAAAGAATATTTATCTAAATCTATTAAAATAAAACGAGAAACAAACAAGAAATTTCAGCACTTTCTTTTTTAACAACTTAACTTTTTTCACAAAAATTCTTCAGGAAAAACTAAATTTAAGGTATCGATACAAATGCAAAAAAAAATTAACAAGTGATTTACGGAAAATTGTGAAATTGAATTTTCATTTTACAAAGTCTAGGTATAATTTAAATAGCCCCTAATTTTAAAAAACTCCTCTTTGCCTTGAACGTTATCATTTTTTCCGGGAATTTACAATTAAAAAAAATCTGGCAACACTTTTATTAAGTGAAAAAGCCTTGCCGACGTTGTACGCACAATTGTTCGTGCAAGCTAAAAACATAAGAAATCATTATCGGTGTGTTGAAATTTAATTAAATAAATTTAAGAACTCCTGGCGATAGCGCAACTACATAGAACAACGCTAATTTCAACTGTCGCCCTCAGCATTCATTTTGCAATAGTTCGGAAACAGTTCTTAAATTTGAGTGTCGGAACTGACGCTTTGCTAAGCTGCTGCAGGGTAGTCTCGCAAAGATATACACGCATACATACCTACACGTGGGTGTGGTTGTATAGCTTGCAAAAATACACTCTACATGCGTGCACTTTCATCAGCGTGAGCTGAAAATCCGACTTTTACGCTAACGAGAAAGCAATACAAAAATAACTAAAACAACATTAATTGTGTAAGCCAGTGCAGCTATGTTTTTGTTTTTTTTTTCACAGTAAAGTTTTTCTGATTTTTCCCATCAATGATTGGCTTTAGTGGTGTTGTTTATAGGTTGAGGGGTACCGCCTACCAAATTCCACAACTTGTAATTTCGGGTGTGGGAACTTTTTGTATCTTTGTTTTGATTTTCGAATTTTTTGTGAATTAATTTTTTCTGCGTTGTTTTGCATGTTTGTTGTATGCCGAGCTCAAGCTGTCAGCAAACATTTTTGTAGCTCGTTTTTTTTTTTAATTTACTCTTGCGTGCTCTTTGGCATTTTTTCAATCCCTTCTGTTATGCTTTCGGTTACGCTGACAGCATGCAGCAACAGCTCGCTCTTTAGCAGTTGTAGAGCTGCTTTTCGATTTCGACCTCGTAGTATTACTGCAAATTTATGAATACATACAAACCTTACGTTTTTTTTTTATTCGATTGCAAATGCACAAAAATACTGGTACTTACATACATTCGCACTTTTATGCAACGTCGTATCCAATTTTTTCGCACGGCTGTCGTGATTTTTTTTTGCATATTTTGTATGTTTACTGAAGTTAATTTGATTAAATGTAGGGTCGGTGAGAAATTTTCTTAAATTTGTACATACACTTATGTTACATAATACATATATTTAAAGTAAGTATAATTATGTTGACTTAATTGTAAATAGCAAATTAGTTTTTGGCCTAAGCGTTTATGGCCGAGGCAAAAAAAGTACGCCAGCAGTTTCTCATAGGCGCCCACTGCCGCTTATTCGAAATTGAAAATGAAGGCAAGTCCTTCTTCACCTTGTCTTTCCAATGCAAGGCGTCTTTCGGAGTTCCTCCAGGAAGGAGTTATAAATTCCTTTGATTGTGTGATTCCTTTTGACTTCCGCCAGTGTGCAGCAAACTTGGATTTCTCCAAATTCCTAAGTAATTCTGCAGTGTATCGCTTATATGTGCCGCAGAAAAGATCGACACCATGCATTTGGGCTCTAAGTTTTGCGAGACATTCAGCCCTATCATTGCCTTCAAATCCTTCATGCCCAGGTAGCCACCACTCTAATATGGGCTCTTAAGCTGTTAAGAAGAGTATTGCAACCGTTCACAAGCCTTAATGTAGTTCTAAATGAATCTAAGCCCTTTAGTACTGCCTGACTGTACGACATAATATTTATTCTGTTCCCGTTTGTCATTCTTCAAAGATATTCTCGAATACAGACTTCGATTGCGAAGATTTCCCCCTGGAATATTGTTGGGTATTAGCCAATTGGCAGACTTTTCTAGAATCTTGGTCCAAGTACTCCCGTCGTCCTTTTTCGATCCAGTGGTATACCATATATGGGATCCTTTGTCTATCATAGAATTATCTCTTCACAGCAGTCCCATCAGGAATTCTTATAATTTTGGTAGCAAGATATCGGTGAACCCGATAGCGGTAATCATCCAGGAATGGCTTCCAAACCTGCCAGTGTGATCCCGCAGATACTGATTTTTCATGCTTATTACATTGGACAGCCTTGGAACGCTCAAGCAAGCCTCCTTTTCAATCAGAATTTGTACGTTACTTTTACTTTAATTATAATTTCTAGATAGTTTTAGATTTATGTGTAATTTGTAAGAATATTTTTATTCAAAGCCTTGGAATAAATAAATAGAACAGACAGAGGAGGAATGCCTGTAATCACACCGAGAGCATCCGTTTGGACAGGTTCGCAAGCGTTGCAACTTCCTTTCCTTTGGATAACAGGTCAGTGCCGCATATCTAATAACGGGTCTTATGACCATAAAGTCTCTGGTGGGCATAACATTCGAGAGAGAACGCCGTGGCATAGAGACAACTTCTTTCCGGGCTGTCGAAATCATATTTGAAAACGACGAATAGACTATATGTGTCGATGCGGCGTGGCATTCTTCGTCATACCAGTCATAAAATCCGACCACTTCTTCCTATCGGATTGTTGAAGAGTTCTCTCTTAGAGCAGGGATGAGAGTCGAGTGGCGAAGATTCCAGCAGTCTATTGTGCAGCTTTTCAACGTTGCGATTTCCTTGTGTTGCTTGATGCAGAGTTTTTGCTTCGGTGTTTGGTCCTAGGCTATCCCAACATCATTGATCGAGTTTCTTGTTTCTCGGACCGATAGTTGGACCAACGATCCATTCCTTGTACACCCTTTTTTTAAATCTCTAATCACCATTTTGATATTGTGAAGGAAGATGTTGAAGAATCTCGCTTTGATGAGGATTCTGTGTAAACGGTCGTCCAGCGCGGTGACAACCAGTAACGGAGTCTCTTTTCCTCCACAAATTTAACCCGAAAATTACGCTCCTTTAGGTGGTAACTGTAGTAGACGTCGCAAGGGCTCACGCATAGTTTGTCTTGACTGCTCCGTCGCATTTCTTGGGAAGCAGTGTTATCATCCGTTGTCATTTTGAGGACGACAACCAGTCAGGCATTCCAGGTGCTTGCCCTCAAATTGTAGTCCTTTGTTCGTTTACCGTGGTCATCATTAACAGGAGGTGGTAACATTCGAGGCTTGTATGATGATTTAATTGTGGGCTGTGTTTATTTGGCGGGCACCATGTTCAGCGCACAATTCATTGGTGGAGGTTACTACTACCGGATGAAAAGAGTTGTTTATGGTCTTAGGCGGAAGTTTTTAATTGTAGTCCCCGAAGAAATAATAATGCGATTAACAAAGATGGGGTTTATTTAGATATTTTCATAACAAATTTATGTGAAACTAGCAAATACTCGGCGTGCTTGGCTGCGCCTTAAAAGTAATTTTTGTGTTTTTTGATACCCGTATTGTAATACTTCAATTTAATTAAATGAAAATTTTGAAACGGTAGGTAACCCTACCCAAAAATATTTTCAGCAGTGAACATTCCCAAACCTCTTTAGTTTGATATCTATATTGCAATATTTATTTTATCGTATTAATTAAATACAAAAATTTAAACATATGGCAACCTCCACAAAAACATTTTCGGCTGTAAGCCTTCTTAAATCTCTTCCGTCTGATAGCCATACCGCAATATTTACTTTATGTTATCAACTCACTTAAATTGCATTTTCCGAACAGGTGGCAACTTTCTAACACTAATCTTTTTATATTTTAAGTTAGACCTCTAGCAATACCGCGGTAAAAACTGTATTCAATTTCATGCATTAGTTTTCGAGTGATGTGCGTACAAACATACAGACAGACTGACAAAAATTCTAAAGATTGTTGATTTAGAAACCAAATTGTTCTAATAAAGACCCTCGACATTAACTTTTCTTTAATATTTATAATATACAGACATCGGTCAATTAAAATTTTATTATTTATATGTATAGATTTAAGCTTCTTCGGTGACCCTTGGTAGAATTTTCAGTAGAAAGTTTCAAATTTTTCTCGTTTAGAATTGAAGTACAACTTTCCTTTTGGGCTACATCACCTTTTGTCATTCTGCATCCATTCAGCTATACCTTAATCCCCTCTGTGTGCTTATGTTTGTGAGAGTTTATCTGTTCGATTTTTGAAACGTCGGAGTATTTTTTTTTTTAGCTTTGGCAATGTTTTGCTTGCATTTTTGTCTCGACGCCATGGATCAATTTCAATCTGATGCTTTTAAATGAAAAAACCAAAAGCCCACACGGGTTGTTTGTAATACGAGTACTCAGTGTCAGCTTTGAACTCAAAGATAATGCCTGCAACAATGTATGTCTGAGTGCGCTGCTGACAAACTAAGGGTCAGTGAAGTGCGCCTAATAGCTACATATGTATGTTGACACGAGTATACACGAGGGCGGTACATAAAGCCAGAAAATAAAGCCTCAATGTCAAGGCCAATTTCTATTCGCGTTGTGGTGATTAATTTCTCAATTCCACATTTTAATTTAGCAGGTAATAAACTTCTTATAAATGCCAGCAAAAGACTATATACATACAAATGTATTTAATTAAAATTGTTATGTATATTAAGTCAATGAAATGAGATTTTAAGCATATGCTAGTAATTTGAGGGCTGTCTGCAGCAAGAAAAACGAAAAATTTATAAAAAAATTAATCAAAAGAAATGAAAAAAAATTTTCTTCTATCAAAACTTCTTAAATTACTATGCAGCCCGCAAGAAAAAAAATGCTCATATATTTCTTTAAGAATATTTACAGCAACAGCGAAGCACTTTTTCAACCAACGATATTTCTTGTGATTTTTCTTGAACGAGACACGGGCGTTTAATAAAACAAGAAAAAAGCCAAATAAAACTTTGTATAAGGCAGCATTTCGTAGTGGAATTACTTGTGTTTGAGAAATGAAAAATGGCCCACCACTGATCCAAGCTGATCGGTGAATAATGGTGTCCCGGGAAATAGTCTATACATATAATGAAATTTTAACAAGCCAATGTCTGTAAAACATAGTTATTAAAAAAATTAATATGGGGGTGTTTATTAGAACAACAGAAGCCAAATCAAATTTTTTATAGAATTTCAATCTGCCTGTCTGTATGTCTGTACGCACATCACTCGAAAACTAATGCATGGAAGTAAATGAAGTTTTCGGCAATGTTTTTCTAAAGGCCCAAAATGAAATATAAAAAAAAAGGAGTTGCCACCTGTTTGAAATTTTTAGTTTAAGTAAATTGATAGCGTAAAGAACACGCAGAAAAAAATTCCTTGATGCTAGGATGCCTTAATATGAGTAAACGATTTGACTCAGTTTAAGGAAAACACAATTCCATAATTTTTAGGAAAAGTTTACTTGCCACCCGTGGAAGGAATAAGTATGTCATTTTGGTCGCGGCGCTCAAACAGTGCCAATGGCCGACAGAGCAAAGCTCTGGAGTGCTAGTCGAAAGATTCAATGTTCGAGTCCCAGAGCAGAAAAAATTTTTTAAAATATTTTTTTTTTATTTTTTATTTATTTTTTTTTTTTTAACTGTATTTAAAAAAAAATGTCTAATTTATGTTATTTGTAAATTGAAATAATTGACTTACCTTACTCTTACCACCTCCAACCGGATTCGAACCTGCCATCTCAGAATCTAAAGCAGTAGTCTTCACGCGACGCCACAGCCGACATTTGCCAGGAAAGCAATAAACTTTGTCTTAACAACACTGACAAAATTCAAAATTATTTAAGGAAATTATTACGTATATTGATGAAATTATTACTTATATTGAGTAAATTTACTTCTTCAAATTAATAACTCCCTATTTTTAAATTAAGGAAAAATTTCTGAAATTGGTCAAATTTTTCATAATATTAAGGAAAAAGAAGTAACTCGAAAATGATGATACTGCTTTATTGATTTAAGGAAATGCTTTTTTCAGAGTGTAAATATTGCAAGATGGCTTTCAAATTAGGTTCAATGAGGCCTAAAGCCAAAATGTTTTTGTATGGAAGGTTGCCACCCGAGTGAAAATTTTAATTTAATTTAATTGATTTGATAAATTAAATATTGCATTACGGGTATCAAACTATTAAAAATATTTTTTAGAGGGGTGGCGATACGTTTGAAAAAATGCATTTATTTAAATTGATAAAATAAACGAAATATTGCAATACAGGTATGAAACTCAAAAGGTTTAAGAAAGTTGACTGTCTAAAATATGGTGGCCCAAGAATGCATTGTCATATTTTTTCGTGGAAAAAGAACAAGAAACCTGCAAAATTCGTTCTGATAAAATAAAAGTATATGTATATATGGGTATTTTTTTTCGAAAATTATATTATTAACTCTATGTCATCTTACTGTGTTTCCTCTTCTTTTGGTAATATTAAGCATCTAAAGCTATGAATTTAGCGGAACGAAATGATGACAAATCAATAGCCAACTTCGCCACCACAGGTGCCTCAGGTTAGAGCTGAAACACAATAGATGGCACTATCAACAGCATCGGTATTTTAAAATTTTCCCCACCATCGATTTTTTCCCATCACTATCAATAGTGTTTCTCTCGTATACCATGCTGAATTACTGAATCCATTATTGGTTAGATTTTCGAATAAAATGCAGGTTTCAAATGGTTGAAAATTATTCTAGTTTTATTTTGTCCTAAATGTTACGGTGTCCTTCCATATACATAAAAATAAATTGTGTTTAATCGTTATATGGAAACAAATGCATAGTCTCAATCTTTGTAAGAAATCGACTCAAACAGCTCGAAATTTTTACGAAGGTTTATTGATATTTTGTAATTATTGCACCAAGTTTGAAATTTGGATTCATACGGGTTTTGTTAAAGAACCAACTATGTATATTTTGACAAAAATTGCTAAAATTAAATAACAAAAAAAAATTCTTAAAACTTGTCGAAATCACTTCTACCTTGCTGAATATGCCTTGGTAATTAGTCGTATGCAATTCGAAGAACAAAATAAAGTTTGCACACAAAAATTCTATAGTGTACACTCAATGCACCACATTCAAATCAATGTCAAATCCAATTTGTGGTGCTGATTGAATTGAAATAAAATAAAAATAAAATAGTTGTTTTCCAGGAAAAATAAATACCTATGCCACATTGGCGAAGAACAAAGCCGACTAACGAACAATGCAAAACGTGTTGATCTCACAAAATTGAGTGTGCTCCGGCAAAGCTGGCTGTATGCGTGTGTGTGAGTTATTGAGGTCAAAAGCGAATTATGAATACAAATGTTGCACTATTTTTCACACCATCACACTAACACTTACACACACAAAAACCATTCTAACTACTATCTTCGCAAGCTTGTCCTTGTCGTATCCTTAGCAATCACTCGCCGCATTGTGTGAGCGCAAAAAAAAAACTCTTGTAGAAGCACGAATAAAGTAAAGAGTGTAACTGGATGTGCGTATCTGAAATTCATTCCATCACCTTCGCTTTGTCTTCGGGTCATATCTGCATTCTGCATAAATTTCCTTTCTAAATCTCGAAATGAAAAATGAGTGACGTGTGTAGGCTTTGCTGCTCTGCTGAAATATACATAATACCTTTGCACAAATACGTAGACATACATATGTATGTAGTTTGAATGTGAATGTCGAAATGAAATGAATTGAGGATCTTTGACAGATGAAATGATGTGTCAGTTGGTATAGCAAGACGTTCTCTATCTTAGAGATGCAAGAATGCGGCCAAAGTATGCCGCAGTAGCAATTTCATACTTTTACCTACACAAACACATGACCTAAATACTTACGAAAGTTTGTCAATAATAAAATAGTTTTGATTAATTTTGAAAGTTAGATGACTATTCAAGTCAAGGTAATGTGCAGTTCTTTATAGACCGTGTTACATTGAAATGATATTAAAAAAAAAAATACTAATGATATTTCTTGACAAAAACAGATTTACAATTACGTAAGTAAGTATACTTATTTAATTTTATTTTTTTTTTAAGCTATGTCTGTATCTCCGATTATCCGTCCGTCCGCCCGTGTACACGATAACTGGAGAAAAATTGCGATTTACTAAATAGGTGGCCCTTTATCCAAGGTAGGTTGGTATTGAAAATGGACAAAATCGAACAATAACTAGGCCCTCCTGCTATATAACGGTATTTTTGAAAAATTCAAAAACTGTAATATTTCGGAAAATATTGGATTTAAATTTTAGAAAAAGTGGAAATTTGAAGTAGAACTTTAGTATAAAATAAGACAATTATGAAATTTTTGGAAAACCAAAAACTGGATTGCATAGAGTCCCACTAAGAAACCACTTTTTTTAAATCAGGCAAGAACCCTTCTCACGTATAACGGTAATTAGTAACTACTTAAGGTAATTCACTAAAACAGATACAAGCAATGGTACTAAGCAGAAAATGATACTAAGAAATATATTTGCAAAATAGGCGTGGCACCGCCTACCTACGCCCAAATTTCGGTAATCGGTTCATGAATTTCTACTAAACTCGGTACAGTTATTAACCTTGGCGCAAAAAAGCAAAATTTTGAAAATTTTTGAAATCGGGCTAAAATTACTCCTCGTCTCTGCAACTGCGATAAAAATCGTCGGCGGTATGCCCATTCATGTGTGCCCATCAGGCAGTGTTTGCACAGTTGCTTTCAAGCACGAAGAGGTTTTTTGGAAAATGTACTAACTTTCTGCTAATGCGGATTTGGTAGAAATTGCCCCGGGATTCCAAATCTTCAAGTCCGAAAATCGTAGCAGATCTCTTTTTCGAAATAAACATATACATACATACATGTACATATATAATAAGGTGAACCTAATTTGTATGGAGCCAAAAAAAAACTACTTTTTGGTAGCGAGCTAAAGTGAAAAGGCGTAAAACTTCGCGGGCGCCGGGTTTGGGTCCCGCCACGAACAAACAGCCTCGGATGAGACCCGATTTTTCTGATAACGACCACGGTAAACGTTTAAAGGTCTATGATTATCCGGACCCTTAATGGGGAAGGTGCCTTTGTCCGGCTGGTTGATGTCCTCGGGAAGACAAAGGCTGACATCACCGCCATCCCAGAAATACGATGGACGGGGCAAGGCAAGGTAAGAGTGACGTCTACTACAGTTGCCACGTAAAGGAGTGCAAATTCGGTGTTGGAGAGTGACTCAGTCGCCGAATACTGTCGTTCACCCCGGTGGACGAGCGTCTAGCCTCAATCCGCATCAAAACGAAATTCTTCAACATCTCGCTAATCTGCTCAGACCACGATAAGGACGAGGCGTTCAATGATCTCTTCTATGAGCGCTTGAGAGTACATATCAAAATCAAAATCGTGCTCGGCGATTTTAATGCTAGGTGGGCAAGGGAGGGATCTTTGGTGCCACTGTTTATTTAATTAATTTTATTTAATTTTTTTTTGTGTTTTCTAACTTATATAATAATTTATAGTTTTCGAACGCAGAGGTATTCCACCTCGTCAAATACTTAACTAAAAGGTTGGATTTAAGGAAAGAACGAGCGAGCAATTTCTTATGAATACATTCATACAAATGAAATAGCACACTTTTATATATTCATACATCTGGTTGAAACCATCATCTTGAAGCCACTTTTTGATAAACCAACACACATACATACATACCTACAAAATTTTGACACACACACACTGTTGGTATAATGTGAGGTCAAATGCATTTATGCATGTAGAACAATGCATTGACTCTCCACTCTCCTTCTCAGCTTTTCCAAATCCTTGCAGCGCATTCTGGCATGTGCGATTGTGGCATTACTGGTTGTCTATGCAAAAATGTACGTACATGCATATCTACATACAATGTGCATATGAAGAAGACGCATTCATAGCTACGTGCCTTCCATATTCAATTGAAGCAAACTGTGTGAAACATGCGACGCCACTTACCTTCTTTGTTTCTCACACTTTGACAGAGGAATTTTTTATATTTCAAACTCATGATTTTCCTACTCTTTGTACAAACCATACGTGTTCAGGTTGCTGATGACAACACCTATTTCCCTATACTATTTCCAGTGAAAGAGTCAAAATTGCTCCCGATTATGCATCTGCAAGACACGCGCACGGAGTCTGAGTTAAGTCGGAGATTTTGCGTACGGTATAACTTTGTGCTCAATGCTTTGAACTGCTTTAAAGCGGTACTAACCGAGTGTGTTAAAGAGGTGTCAATCTCACCCATTTTGACCCAAATTATTATTTAGTATTTAAGGGCAACTTTGAACCAGTATGCAACACTTGCCGATAAAGTATTTGCAAATTATAAATAAAATATTAACTGAATTCAAATTGAAATATCGTTTTTTTGTTAAAACCGACTAATTTATATTATTGGCTCAAAATTACCCAACACATTATAGGAAGGGTTCTTTGCAGACCAAACACTGCAAAAGGGTTAAATATAAAATTGCGTCAGTCGTTCAGCGCGAGTCCAGACACGTCACTGTGCACTTGATTCATCCATTGTGTTTGTGGGCGCCCTAGATTTCATTGTACACCCATGGGTGTCGACTTGAAGAGCAACCTGTTCCATCCTCCAGAAGGTTAGTCGGTCAGCGTCATGCGATCTTACTGTGTGTATTGTCTGGTGAACTCGCTGATATGCACTTGGGCCAATGATTCATCCGAACACAGCCATCGTCAGGTAACCACAACGATCTGGGAGAATCAGTTCTCGAATGAGAACTTTGTAGCTATAGGAGTACATTGTGTGGGACTAGGTTTTAACATGAATCTTCTTCTTCTTCCGGGGCACATCCTCGCACATTGCTTCATACATTCAGCTGCCACTCGCACAACTGATGCAATGAATGAATGACATCTGCCTTACAACTCGTTTCACTTTATCAACAACAAGTTCATCATCATCATTTAATATTGTCGTTGTCCTGTTACAGGAAATCAATGAATAACTTTGCACTGCTTTCTTTATACTCCAGCTTTGTTTTCTATCTTTGGCAAAAATCACCCTCGACAACATGCAGCAGCAGCAGCGAAGGCAGCTGGCATTCGTTCGCCTGTCGTCGCTGTTGCTTCTCCCCTTCGTTTTCATTCCTTTGGATTCGTCGTTGTCGTTAATGCATTTCACCAGTTGCCAGATACTGCGAATCTTCAATGCATCCGTTCAAGACAACTCTGTGCACATTACGATAACTCGGTGCGTGGTGCATGTGTGCGCCTGCCTGCAAGGAAGGTTCGTACGTACGTACTACATTTTGCTGAAAATTTTCGTTTGTCTGTCTGTTTA
>NW_016159796.1:4259-33818 GCF_001687245.7 Rhagoletis zephyria | reverse complement strand
AAAAGTTTTCGAAAATTAGAAACAGCAGCAGCAGTGTTAGGTAGGCAAGCAGCTGAAAAGTTCAAAAAGTAAAAGTTTGCAAGTTGAAGAGTGGCAAAAAAAGTGACAACAATAACAGCTAAACAAATAAATCAGTGCCACGACAGTCAGAGGAAAACAGTAAAATATGAAAATAAACAACTCTCCATTGAAAGCTGTGGGCAAAGTTGAAAATGTTTCGTTGCAGAAAACTTGGTGTATTAAGTGGTTTTAGTGGTGTTGGTGTCTCAGCTGCTGGCGGTTGGCGGCTGGTTTAGGCTAAATTCATATTTCATGCACACGCATGTCAGCCACTCTGCGGCATTGAATGCTGCAGTCGATACCACGGGCAGAAGTGAAGTATTTTCGTTGTTGTTTACGCACAGGGCAGGAGGCTCAGCGTAGCTCACGTGCCAGTTTCGGGTCGCTGGTTGCCGGTTTAGACATTTTGACGCTCGCGTGTGCTGGTGCTATTTATGCCCATGGCACTGTGACGGAAATCGAATACTGCTTTTGGCATTCGAATCGTTTTGCGAATGACGCTCGCAACCGATGAGAGTGGCCAATGGCGGGTAGAATGTTGAAACTTTTTTCCTTAACGCCATACATAAGCCGCCACAAAATGGTTAGGGATTCAAAATAAGGTCGCTTGCTTAGTTAAATATTTAAGTTTGCAAAATGCGATGAATAAAACCGTTATTAAACTTAAGAGTTTTGGAACGCATTAGGGTGTTATGGCTTTATCATAGACGAAAGGAATCCTAGCTTACCGTTAAGGTTATTTGCTTAACCTTAACCAATTTCACTCGTTAAATTTTACTCAAATGACTGACTTCTAACTGTCGCTCAGTGTGCAAAATGAACTTTTTTTTTGCCAAAATATAACATATTGAGAACGAGAACATATAGCGAAATAAATGTAGCGGTATTTTAAAAAGGGGAATTGCGGAAAAATAGACCCGTTGGATAAAAAATTACATTGGCCTTTGAAAAGCATATTAGTTCCTGAAAACAATACGAAATTAACTTTTTAAAAAGTTTTACATACAATTTTTGCGTTATTGCGTCATACAATTCAGTTCCTTGGTCGCAAGAGCGAAAAACACATTTTAAATCCTTTAGATTATCACATGAATATTTTATTATTTACATATGCCTTTTGATATTCTCATGGATGCATGAAATATTTAGGTTAATAACAATGACATGATATAATATATAAATACATTAAGAGATTAATCTCAAAAATTCTTGCTTCGTTATTCATGGTAAAAGGCAATATTAAAAATTTTCCTTTTCTAAGGTTGGTTTTGAGGTCAAGGCATTTTTCAATGACCCTCAAAAGTAAATATTTTTATTTTTTTTGCATTTTAGCGCAAAATTGTCGTAAGGGTCGTTTTTTTCGAAATTCAGCAAGTGGAAATCGATTCCTTGTAGCAAGAGTATGTGTTTAGAACTTTCTAAAAAGTTCATTTCATATTGTTTTCACGTAAGAATTATGAAAACTGGACATTCTATTTTTGAAGGTGATATGTTGAAGGTATATGTATATGTATGTATACTTTTTAATAAAATCGGACTATTTTTCTCTATCTAGGTCAATTCTGCGTCCCGATAAATGTACATTAGACTGCATCACCAATAAAAGTTGCGGTGTTTCCGCCTGGACAACAAAATATTTCGGAAAAATCTTAGGATTTACCTGAGCTGGAGCGACTTGAAAATACCTCCAAAAATGGAGCTTTTTATGGATAAAAATTCTTAAAGAGCCTTTAGAAAAAATCGCCTCAGATGACTAAATAGATTAACCTTAAAACATCTGCATAAAAATATTTAAAAATCGTTTCAACGGAATCATAAAAATTAGATATTTTATGCTATTTTTTAACCTTTTTCAAAGACTGATTTACGAAAAATTTGTTTTTGAGCCAAAACTATTCTTGTGGGATCTCAGTAGAAAGGTACTTTTCCACTCTTCCTATTTCTATGTAAAAAAAACCATTCAAGTCCCAATTTTTTTTCAAATACAAAGATATCTTAACTCAACTCGGAATGAAGCTCGTTTATCCTACCTTTCCCTTTCATCCTTTGAATAAGTTTATTAGCAAAGAAATAGCAAGTCTAAATCGGAATAGTTTAGGTTCAGTTATTCAAGTTTTTCTTATACCGATCTTTGAAAGAAGTTAAAAAACAGCATCAAAAATCTCATGATTACGAATTCCGTTGAAAATTTGTTTATTTATTTTTATGCAAATTTTTTAAGCTTAAACCATTTTGTCGCTTGACGGGATTTTTTTCAAAAAAAATCTTTAATGAACTATTTTTATTCATAAAAAACTCCATTTTTAGAGGGATTTTCAAATTCCTCCAGCTTACCTAAATTTTAATATTTTTACGAAATATTTTGGTGAAAGTCTTAAAATATAATAGATTTTTTAATTCATATGGGAACACAGTATCGATATTTTTTGTATGGGCAGTGATGCACATCCATGATTTTTTCGCAAAAAAACTGTGACTCGCAAAGCTCATAATTATCGATTCAAATTTTTGTTAAAGCTATTATTATTTAATTTAAGTAATACCAAAAATTGTGTTTTTTTTTGTAGCTAAATCTTTGAAGTGTACTCTGCGTAAGAATTAGGAAATGTTATTCTTTTAATCTTTGTAAAAGTATTTACATATATATGTATGTATGCAAGCACACATAGTTCTCAACTTTTAAAAGGCCATTACAGAAAGCTCCACCCGTATACTATCCTTTTAAAGCGACTTTTAATAGCGCGTATTTATGTATGTATATTCATAGGAATGCTCATTAATATCAGTAAATCTCTCTGTTTGACTTCAGTCCTCGGTCCGCTGAAAAAGTCACTTGCTTAACCGCTTCCGTCTCGCAGGCTAATAAAAACTCAACTGTTGCCATTTCATGCTTCTGTCGGTTTTTGTATTTCTTAGCACTTTTGTACGAAGATTTATGTGCCGCCGGCCTATTGTTGGGCGAATTTAACGGAATAATAAATAAGCGATTTTTATTAATGCCACGCTTGTCGTTTTAATAATTGCTTAGCAGCAAATTTTGGTCACTTCTTAATGTGCGTGACTTACGTTCACAAAGAAATAAAACTGATTCTGACAAGTTCAAGTAATTAATGAAACTTGGTAAAATTTCGGCAGGAAATGGTCTTCTAGGTACACACGTGCTTTACTTAAATAGGTAAATTTTTTAAAATCAACAACCGAATTTATTTAATATATATCTGAACGTGTGGGCATTTCGATTAATTTTGAAGAGCAAGGGTGAACATTTTATAGGAATATACCTAAAAGCTAAATAGATGAACTAATCGAGGCTTTCATTATTTCTAGCTGAGGCGCTCTTGCGACTGCTCAAGCCTTGTAACCTTCTTTAAGGACGGAAGAGAGCCTTTTAGGTGGACATATTAGGAACTTAACAAAGCAGGCTTGGTGCATCTTCTGCAAAAGCATAGCTGATTTTTCGTTATGTTTAAGTCCAAAACTAAGAAAGCTTAAAGGCATTCCTCTTTCCATTCCTTTGACGTTCCTCTTTCTTGAAGTCATGTTCCGGCGGAAAAAAGGACAATGAGAATTTTACAATGCCACCCTGTCCCAAAAGAGCCCTAGACTTTGCGTTCGCCGAACCATGGATGGAACTAATGGATTTGCGTCGCCTCACTTTGACGATAAACTATTTATTTCCACCACTTGAAGGCAGAGAAATCAGAAGAAAAGACCTTGGACATGTCATTCCGTTGCCTAGTTCTAATCCTCGCTAGTTGCATTCGACGTGGGTATAACCCTTGCGAGAGTGGTCAGCGTGACGTTAGTACCAAAACTGACAAAAGTGCCCGAATCTCTCCCACATATTCCAGGTGAATCAGTCTCTCTTCGTTTCAGCTTAGAACCCTAGCGTCAAAGCGATAGAGGAAGCATTCATAAGTAAAGAGTTGAATGTGGGTGCCTCCCTATACATCTAGGATGCTTTTAACAATATCCTTCCGTGGGAAATTGTCTGATCTTTTATTCCGCACAGCTCTAGGGCAAAACTGTTGCGACGGAGTGAGTCAATGCTATCACCCGGAATGTAGTAAACAGTTTAGCGCCACAGGGTGGTTGTTGTTCACTTACCTCTGCTTTGGGTTTTAAACGTGAATGACCTGCTAGAAGAGTTGGTGAGTAGACGCTGTCTAGTAATTTCCTGCACGGATGGTAATCTAGGAGTACATGAACTTGGTAGCTAAATAGTCAGCGATTTGTGAACAGGCTGTAAATCTTTGTACAAACGGAACTCGTCCTGTTCCCTTAAAATGATAAGATACACCATAACACTTGACCCCGAACCAAAAGCATTCGTCTATTACTTTCTAATTGAGTCAAGCACGGGGGCTTGATATTAGGCAACTAATATTGGTGTCTCCTTGCTCCTGCAGAACAGCGTCGTGGATAATTATTAATAAAAATCAGTCAATGACTTTTACTTTTAAAAGTTATCAATTTAAATCAGTCACTGACATTTATTTTTTTAAATTATACATATAAAAGTCATTTGTATAAGTCGTAGTCAACTTTTGTTCTCCAACACCTTCTTAGCTGTGAGAAATGATAATGACTTTTATACGTATGACTTAAAAAATAAAAGAAGTTTTCGACAGCTGTTATTTAAGACATATAAAAATAAAATTCAAAAATAACTGTTATTTGCAGATTTTTAAGATACAAATCCAAAATAATTGTTGGTTTGATTATTTAAATAAAAATCCAAAATAATTGTTACTTTTTATAATTTTACAGAAAAAATTTCTTTTCAAATTTGATTCCAGGCGAAAGAACAAATCGATTGGTATGTACCAATTAGTTGTAGAACATTTCTTTCATAGTGAATTTTTCAGTGACAGTTTTTATCAATAACTGTTATGTTCGGTCCCTGATTTTTGGTCGCACATACTACCATGCGCATGCATGCGTGCTACTGCGGTTGACGCGGGTGTGGATAGGTTAATTTAACCTAACTTAGCTTTTTCCATTTTCTCATTGAAATTAGCAAAGTTTCTTTAATATTTACAAAATTTTTCACTTAAATTTACATTAACTGCTGCTCCAATTACCAAATTATTCGGTCAGCTCAACCACATTGTACCCGCACTCAAAATGTCAACGAGCTGCACAAATTTTCCATTATCCTCCCACTGAAAACCATTCCAACTTTGTCGACGGGAATGAAATTTGTATACTCATATATTTTGTGCGAAAGCCAAATTCATGCAGTTGGTTGAACTTTTGGCTAAATTAAAACTCCGCCATAGCGTAACTTTTGTTTAACTCTAATGAATTTTCCGACAAATGACAAACAGTGCATAACAAAAGTGCACGGACGGCCGACATGAAGAGGGAGTCGCAATATGGCATGATGATGTACATACGTACTATGTGCTGAAGTGAGTCACCAAAGTTGAAAGATTTCTGGGCGATGAGAGGTGCGGGCGAGGACACTCGATTTTATGTTTATTTAAAGATGTTTGTATGTACTTTCACAAAATTCACTGGTATGGTTGTCTGAGTGTTCGTAGCAATCTCGCATTTTCATTTCAAAAATTTGAATTTTGTTTTCGTTTTGCGTTTTTTTTTTGTTGGAGGGCGTTTGTTGGCACAAACCATTTATTGCAAACGATACAAAAGTGATACACAAACACAGTAAAGCTACATATGCGTGCCTGGCTCATGTAAATGGCAAAATGCATGCACATACTCCCCCTTCAAGATATATCCACATCCACATCCACACACACATACATATACTACTGGCAATGCAAACATACTCACTATGCGTCTGTACAAATATACCCTTGCAGTTTTCAAATTCATTTAATTGCCACTCTCAGTCCAACAATCGTTCGTCATCCCCATTTTAGCCACTAGAGTTTTCATCAATTCCGTTTATAAATTTGTTTACATATCAGTATATGTACATACACTGGCGGCAGAAATAATAGACTTGACGTACTTTTAAGGATTTTGGCTATATTTTTTTAGTCTATTTTATGATTAATACTTTTTTTATAAAAGCCTAGGTAGTTATACAACAAACATCATATAAATCCGCTTTTCAAACTTTGAACACAAATTATAAAAATTCGACAAATTTTCAAACTTTGTTATTCAGAATTTTTAGACAAATTTTTGGTATGCAGTACTGTAGCCCATTTAATTCTAGTTTTAATTCACTACCAAATACCGTTGATTTTTAAGAATTTTTTTTACTGATGGTGTCACGCATACAAAGTGTGCCCGACAATTTTTTTTTATATGGAAGAGAATGCCTAGCATCGTCAATAAAAAAATTACCAAAAATCAACAGTATTTTCTAGCCACTTGAAACTTGCCTTTTATTATACTAAAATTAAATGGGCTACAAAACTGCATACTAAAAATTTCTTAATAAAAAGTTTAAAAATTTGGTGAAAATTTGTCGAATTTTTATAATTCTTGTAAAAAGTTGGAAAAGGGCATTTATATGCTGTTTATTGTATAACTACATAGGCTTTTACAAAAAAATATTAAACATAAAATAAACCAAAGAAATATAGCCAAAACTCTGCAAAGTAAGGCGAGTCTATTATTTCTGCCGCCACTCTACATATATGTACATATGTACATAATGCGTATGCGAGTCTGTCAGCTTATAGCCACAATCTGCACTCCAGTTTCGACTGGGTTGTATCGTTGTTTGTTTGCTCACTTGCTGCCACTCGTCTGGCTGGCTGGCTGGCTGACCGCCATTGGCCTTTAGCTGTTTGCAATGCCTGGTCATTGTAACATTTGCTACATTTTCTGCATAACAGCAGTTGCTGCGCATTCGAAAACACCAGCAGACATGCATATGCTCATATATACATACATACATGCATATACGCATTCAACCAATGTTGGTATAAGTTTGGCAACAATTTTGTACGCTATTCTACCCAAAAGAGTTGTTGACTGTTGCGAACGAAGGTATGTTTCCATTCATAGTTTTGTATACATATGTACGTATATCAAAATGGGCACATATACATACATAGGAGGGAGTTTCGGTTCGTTGCTGATAAATACACTGGCACTTCCACCGGAAATTAGTTTATTTTTTTGTACCCGAAACCTGTAGCTGTGTAAACGTGTATAGTGGCCTGGTATTTTTCATGAATTAAAATGGGTCTAGTAGTTAATTTTTGACTTACTTAGGTGATTAATATTCAAACCTCAATAACACAGTCTTCATTTAAATAAAAAATTATAAGTGACAAAAAATACTTCTACAGCATCGCATATTAAATATTGGTGACCGTTAATCGTACCTGGCAATGTAAACCGATGGATAAAGTTTTGAATAGCCAAATGAAAATGTGCAATAATTTTTTCTTTATCTACGGTGACCATATTTATGGGAACCGAATACGCGATAAAAAATATGTTTGCAAAATGTTACCACAAAAACGTACAGATCTTAAAGCCTTCTTCAATGATTCTAGATCTACTAACCCTGAAAAGCATCCTTATAGTAATGTCACAAATTCGTAAGATATTTTTCTCGAGGTTTTTACCCCGCAAACTTTGTTAAAAAAAAATTTTAAATTTTAGTATAATAAAATGCAATTTTGAAGTCGCTGGACTTACTATTAATTTTTAGGATTTTTTGTTTGACGGCGTTCCGTTTTTATTTTTCATACAAAAAAAGTACCTATGTTCAACAATTTTGTTTTAGAGATAAGCAAATGAGCAGCAGTTTCCACTTAAGCTACAAAACTGAAAACCAAATTGTTTTCGAAAATTTGCTTTTTTATATAGGTTTTGTTAGGAAAAGAACTTTACTTTTAGAAAAAAATAATTAGCATTAAATAAAATTAAGAAAAATAGCCAAACCTTGCTAAAATGTCGAATCTTAATTTATATTTTGTTCACTCTATGTATTCCCCGATTCGAATTACAGTCATTCAGATTAGAAAATAATAACTTTTATGGGGAGAATTACGATAGGCATGCCAGTTTAATAATAAGGCTTCGAAATACCGAACACCGAATACGGGATGAATACAGGACATTAAAAAAAATGCAGAACATTTGGCGTCCCGTATAAAGTAAATATATTACCAGGACAATAGGTCAAAAAAGAGGACTGTCCCGTATAATACAGGACGGATGGTCACCTTAGCTATGTATATTGTACATGGCGTATGAGTAACATTTTCCGTATCAAGTTTTTTTTTTTCATTCGTAAAGCAAACATACGATGAAAATATCTTGGGAAAATCACCAGATCTAGCAAAAAGGGTAGTATAAATAATTTACGACCCAATATTATGTAAGTTTACGCGTTTCGGCGTTTTTTCGTGTAATTTCAAAACATGAGATTTTTTCCAAAGTGTTATTAAACGCTCTTGTCAAAAAGTGTTACTCAGCGATTTTGTTTGTCACACTTTATTTTATTCTCTAAAATCATATCAAAGAAATCACACGAATGGATGTCATTTTGTCAATTCTGACGCAGCTCGTGGAAGTGATCAATGATTTTTACGCAGCCGTACTAGATTCGCGGGTATACCAAGTTCAGACGTGTCGAAAAAAAGCATGGACAATGACAAAATCCGGTTAGGCGGGCCTTCGGGTGCCTTTCCGATGGCGAATATATCAGAGATGAATCAATGAGCTGTATAAACTGGATGTGGTTTACAACGACATGATATGATGTTCCCACGACAGCCTCAATTCGCTCTATCATTCATAATTAACAAATCATTAACCGAATTCCGAATTTTTGTAGATTTGATTCCACTTAGAATTGTAAATAAATCGCAACCATTTGTCCCTGATTTTAATCTATAAGTTATCGAACTCAGTGGTCAGAGCAAAAGATAATGAAAAATCCAAAAACAAAGAAGGATAGACAATTCGGTGGGAAAGCAATGATGAACTGTCAAACCGATTCAAAAAAAAACTTTTTATTTGTTGCCAAAAGGCTTCTTTCCATACTGTCAAAAGCAGCCTTAGAATTAACTTAAAGGCAGAGTTGCTATATTTGCTTACCTAAGTTTTTTTTTGCAGTGCGGTAAACTGCATGTATTGCTTTCATAATCTTTATCTATTAATATTATGAAATTGTCTGTCTATATCTGTTTTCCTGTCTGTTTGTATGTTTGTACTCGCATCAGTCGAAAACTAATGCATGGAGTTGAATGTGGTTTTTACCTCCGTATTCCTTGGGGTTTAGCTTAAAATATAAGAGGAAAAAATTAGAGAGTTGCCACCTGCTTGAAAATCTCAGTTTAAGTAAATTGGCAAGATAAAGTAAATATTGCTATACGGCTGTCAAAATAAAAGTGCTTAAAAAGGTTTGCAGTCGAAAATATGTGTGTTGAAGGTTGCCACCTGTTTGAAAATTTTAATTTAATTGAATACTGCAATATGAGAATCAACCTGATGGGCTTGATAAAATATTTTTGAGGAATCAAACAGCACAAAATTACTTTAAAGGTGCAGTGAAGTACGCCGGATATCACTTTGTGATAGGCCGAAAACACGTCTCGAGTATCAATCTTGTTATCGAGGAATTGTAGTTAAAACGTCCAGTAGAGAAATGATGCATTCGCGAAGGAAGTCTGCTTAAAAAAGCAAGTGTTATATCAATATCCTCACCCGCTATGAGTAGTTAACACAAAACAAATATTGTAAACTCAATTAAAGCGGCGTCTATAAAACGAAATTAAAAGTGGGGCTACAAATCAAATATTTAAATTGTTTAGTTGGAAAAAGTAGAACTTTAACTAGCGAATGTCCAAAACCTAAATAAAAGGCGAGTAAATCAGTCAGAAGAGAAATCGGGCAGGAAATTAAGTATCGTTGCTTAAGCAAGCCAAAATAAGTAGTGCGAAAAAAAAACAAAGCCAAAGTCCTCCAAACGAATTGTGGTGACTAGCTTAATTTTTAATAGCCACACTGCGAGGGACATGGCGAGTTTCGCACACATACATATGTACACATATGTATATAAAGGAGTTCTATATACTTATGAACAAACACATATCGTCCTGAGTTCTTTTTTTTTGTTATTATTTTGCTAGTAAAAGTATCTAAATGCTACTAAAAATTATTCTTTTATTTTCATTCTAACCATTTATGATTAGCACGCAAAGCACACTTCGTTAAACATACCCCAGTGTAGAGAGGAAGCCGCTTGCTGCAAATTGTGCCACTGTCGCTGGTGATGGCTATTGTGGTCACGGAGCGCCAACAAACAAAGGCTGCTCAAATAAATATGAGCACTGAAGCGGCCACATCAGACCGCATCAAGCGGAAGCCAAAGAAAGTCAGTTACAACGTACAGCCAGCAGGCAAAGGAAAATAAAAGGCAAAAGGAAAGCGTTCATAAAAGCAGACGAAAAATAAAATTGCAAAACAAAATGCTGAGTAGCCAAGAATTTATTGCGGCGCACAGTGATATTTCGGTGAAAAAAAAATAAAATTTTTTTTGTATATTTCATTTTTATATTTGAATGGTTTAGCCAACAAAGTGTTATTTGCCTAAGAAAAATGCATTATAACTTTGTACGAAATTGGCAGTATTATACAGAATTAAAGCAACAAAAGTCAGAAGATTTTTATTCAACTAAAACTGATTGGGATTTTTGTTATGTTTTTTTATAACTTTTGTCTTTATTGTTTTTGTTTTAGGTTCATATGAAAATAAATCAAGGCAATCGACCAAATATTTTAATAAATATAAGCAGACAAAACTGAAACTCTATAAATGCTAAATTTGACTCTTTCGATGGATAAAAACTATGTTTCCTTCGCCTTCTTAATATACAAAAATAAAAATAAAGCCCAGAATATATCGAGCCCTAACCGCCAAAATAACGTAAGCGACATTTTTTTCAAAATTTTCTTTTTGATGCAGAAATATTCCTAGAGCATCTAGCTCTATATTCTATCGATATGTGCATATTTGTGACTTTTGACGTAAACTCATGTAGCAATTATGGCATTCATTTTATTTTGGAGGCATTTTTGAGCTTAAGTTTGCATGGGATGTTTAGTTATGAAATTATTTCTAACATATAGGCAAAATTTCGGAATGATACGTTTATTGGTCCGCTTTTTACGGCTTTGTTAAGGCATTTTTGAGGCTAGGTTTATATAGTTGGTATGCTTTGGAATAAACCAACTACACACAATTTTTGAGGATTCACACATAACGTTACTAAAAATAGATGGACAAAATTTGGGAGTCATTTAAGCCCTATGCCTAATCCTTCTAATTTTCTCCAAAAAATGTATGAGGCTGCACCACTGTGCGGTGTGGCAATGGCGTTCAAATTGTTATTGCTATTAGACGAAAGTTGTACTTATGTACTCGTACGTAGTAGTAAGATAGCAAATATTTACTAGTCGACTGAGGACACGTTTCACGCTAGGCTGCGCATATACAGGAAAGGTTATTAATTCTATTTGTTGAAGCATGTTGTCGTTGTAATGGCGTCGTTATTTACTTTTTTTTTATTGCTCAACATTGCCTAAAAGCCAATGAATAGCGCAATTGTTGTAGATATAATACCAGTTTAATACCTCACTAGTTCTGCACTGCCAAACTTTTTGCCAATTCATAGAGGACTTCAGGGCACTAAAGTTTTAATGGGAATTAATTGAATCAGTCTTGTTTTTTTTTGTTCACTGAAATATGTATGCATCTCAGAGATAGTTCCTAATTCTTAATTCTCTAACTGTCTAAGTTAGAGATTTTGAAATGTTTTATCTTGTCTCGCCCGCGAAAGTCATTTAAACATTTTTTAATAGCGCATCCTTAGAATGAGAAAAAAACAAGTTTATCATTTTAAACTTTTGATGAGTGCCCTAAAACTATGAAGCTCAGTGTGACTAATACTTTTTTCTTATACTAATACTATTTCCCATGGCATAGTGGCTCTCGATGGGCTATGCGATGTAGTAAAAATTGTTGCGTACACTGAGAAAAAAATCTACCAAAAATTGGTTAATAATACCAATTTCAAACTTGAAAAGAAATCAAAATGAATTTTGTTTAGTATGTACTAACAATGCCATGGTTGATATTTTGATCTATTATTTGGTAATATTAACCACACTTTTGTTTATATTAAACTAATTTTTGGTTGCCGATTTTTTCGTTTGACTATGCTCATATTCTGTACTTCACAGATGCTTTTTCATAATTCGGAGATAAAAAACCAAAACGCTTGTTATCATTTCAACACATTGCCTCTGACGGGATTTGAACCCGCATCTTCTGAAAATTAGCAAATAACAACAAGCATCTGTGCACACTCAGCTACAGCCGCTCTATAAATGTGTTTTCAAATGTTCAACTTGAGTCAAAAATGAAAATTATATATTGCCTTTGACGGCATACGAACCACGGCATGCTGACAACCAGCAAATAAAAAAACTCTGCATGTTCATGGGCATTGATATGACAGAGAAGCGCAAGATAGCAAAAGCTTTCGTAACGACCAAGTTCAGACATGTCGGGAAAAAAGCAACTTCTCTTCGAAATGTCAAAAGCGAGAGTCGATCCTCTGCTTGTGGATCTTGTCCTGGATTGGTCTAAGGCTACATTGATAAGGCCCAACCAGTTGATGGTGGGAATTAAATTCCAGTCGATGGGAATGGGTTCATCCGCTCCATATCTGGTAAGCTTTATCTGGAAAGCTTTATCAGTTCCACTCCTCCTTACTCGAATAGTTCCGCGGTGGTACTTCGACTCGACGGGGGACCTTCTTCTGCACCGACTTCAGTTTTCAGCACATCGGTCACCAGGTCGCCGTGGTTGTTGATACTGGAGTTCGCTCTGGTTTTGAAACGTTCTGTAATTGGCTTTACTTTCAAATAGAGTTTTCGTACATTCTTCCTGTCGGCCAGCATTTTAAGCTCTTAACACTCACTTTTTTCGTGTTCTCTCGTTTTATTATAGAAAATTTGTCTTGCTTCCCTCTTCATCGTTTTGAAAAGATTGTAACCTTTCGCAAGTCACTTAATAGTATGTACATATATATGTAAGTAAATTAAATCTCTTCGGCTGCCGCAAATAGCTTAAATTTAATATTGCAAAGTACCAACACCGCACCATATCTGCAACAGGTGAGTCATAATCATAACCGTAACGATGGACTGTAACGTCATTCCTATTACATATATTCTTTATTTAGCATTTTACTCATGTCCATATAATAATATTTTATCCCTATTCATTGTTCTTTACATTTTCCTACTCATTTTTATTTTTATAGGCTTTTTATGCTGGCCACGTAAATAATAACTGCTTTGTTGAAATGTGACACATTCGGCGAAGCGATTTATATACTCGCGCTATTGACTGCTCCATATTTATCTCTGTTATGACAGTTGTGCTTTCCAAATGTCCATCATTAATCACAGCGGATTGCAATGATTGCACGTTAAGTGAATGAAAATGTCTGTGCAATGAAACAGAACGAAACAAAATGGAGGCACATCGACAAATGTGTGTACATATGTGGCATTGAAATTTGTTTTTTTTTTTTTATTTGTTATTGGTAACAAATAGGGATGTGCGATTAATCGATTAAATAAATTTTTAATTTGTCATAATCCTGTTTAATCAAAAAGGGTGATGAATCAGATTCTAATTAATCAGGTCCTGAGCAATTACTGCTCACAGATCCCATTCGTTTGTTGCAAGATTAATCAGCTCTGTCGCAAGGTAGCAAATTTTTCAACAAATGAATCCCCTAAACTGTTTTTATTTTTTTTTTCGGAGGACATGCTGTACATGGACTCGCTTTCCGATTTTCCTTTTCTTTCTAATGTAACTCTCTAAACCGCGTTGATTTCATAATGCCAAGTTGTATACAAGGAAGTACTATTTATGCCTACGAACTAAAGCGTTGGCACGTTAGCTTTATGCTATGTAACGTAAATTCGAAAGTTGCTTTTGCATATTTTTGCATTTTGAAAAATTTTTCATTTTAGGAAATATAATAAAAGGAAATTGAATTTCGGGTATTAGAGTTTTAGCTTAACAGGTTAATAGATTTTATATAGGAAAGGCGTTTGAGGGGATATATTGTATTAAGAGATTTGATAACTTTTCTAATATTTCTTTGGGCTTCTTAAAAAAATGATAACCAAAGCCTTCTGTGCTTAAAAGTTTTCGTTTCAACTTTTCACTTCTAATACAAATGTAATAAAATTTAGAAAAACGTACATTTTTAATATATCCCTTAAGCATAAGAACTTGTGGTAGGTATGCTGATGAATGAGAGGCAGCACATTAGACCGAGTCGGTTCCCATACGAAAAATTTATAATACAGCACCTTGTTTGAAAGCTTATTTCAATGGATTTAAGAATTTCCTAATACCTAATAGCAGCCAAAATTGTATTTTCTTCACAGCATCCTGATCTATGGTCCGACTTTGCAATGTCATAAATTGTTGGAATGAGATTTTATTATTAATCACTTAGCAAACTTTTAAATTTTATGGTAAATAAGATTGAATTTAGTTGCAAAGAAGTGGAGATTTAGACGCAAAAAAGTGGAGATTACACATTTTACTAGTGAATTTACTGGATACTTGTCAAATTTCTATGAGTAGCATACTGAAAATATCGTACGGGTAAGAGAAATAACGCCCGAAATCGCGCTGCAAATAAAACAGTATAAAGAGAATTTCATTATCCGGTTTTAAGGCGTAGCTAAAACAGAAAGATTTTTCAGAGTTACAAAGAGGTGTTTCTTAGAAAGCTGTTATTGAGCTGAACTCATTCTCGGCAAAAGTTTCTAGACAATACCACTCTATGGCTGTCAAATGTGCAAATGCATTACAAATCGTGTGATCCCTGCTTAAGGCAAACAGCTTTTAAGTTAAGCTTTCAAACTAAGCTGGAGCAGTTACATTTTTTTGCGCGTCATTCTAGTAAACATGGCTTTTTGACATCCCATAGCAACTTTTACTTGGCTTAGGAGTTTTATTTTGTTGGCAATTTTTTTCGTTGCCATAATTTAATTTTAAGTAAACTTATACAAGAAAAATGTGCCTTCCGGGCTTTTGGCTTTGGTTATTACTTTCTATGACGACAAAAGCTGTGAAATAAGCCAGGTAATTTTCCCTCAGGAACAAAAAAAAATTTATATATATATATATATCAAGCAACATACCTACCAACACATTTACGAATTTCGTCTATGTTCAAGCGTTACTACCATTTGCTTAAACATACAACTTTTATATCCCTTAACTTGTTGGCAATGCCATTACGGTTATGGTTATGTTTGCCACTCGTCAATGAAATGGCTCAAATTGTCAAAAGTTCGAGCGGTAAAGACATGAGGACACTTTACATGGAAATCCTTTATTAAATATTCAAGAGAGCATTTACAATGCATGTAGCATATACTCTAACTATACATATATACATATTTAAATGCTAAAGATATTCATATATGTACATATATTTAGGCACAAACTAAAACTCATGCAGCAAACGACTAACCATTTGTATGGAGCAGCTGGTGGCTAATGTGGCCACTTCTTAATTTGTTAGCCCATTCAGGTTTTATTGCTTAACTTTTCGTTATTCATTACGTTTTCTCTGTTATCCACCTACATATGTACATATGGGCGCGGTGCGGTAGAATGCATTGGAGATTTCCAGTGACTTATGTGACTTACTTGCGACCGGCTTGCTGACAGAATATCCGGCAGCTGACCATATTCTCGAATTCATTTGCTGTTATAAGCGTATATGTATGTATGTATGTTAAACGGAATATTAATAAAATTTTTATTGCCGCTTTAGTTGACATACTTTGTGAGTGATGGCTAGTGAAAATAAAGATGAATTGCTTTATTGTAGGTGATTATTTCTATTGTCGATTTCACCTTTAGGTAGCCATTTATTTATTTTGAATTTTTAATTTTTTCTGAAGAACATACAAAAACTGGAAAAAAATAAAACGTAAATTCTAAAAACATACAAAGACTTTTATGCCATTCCATTTAACAGCCCTACGGCAATGGTTCCTGCCGGGTTAATGCACTAAGCGATGCGATTACTTCTTAAGAAGAATATCTCCTTCTTAACTCATTTTTCGCATTACGGCTTTCTAAAATATTCGACTCAATTTCCCGCCTTTCTTAATGCGGTAAGTAGTCTAGTGGTATGATTTTTCTATAAAAACTCAACGCATTTTGTATTACTATTTTGTATTTTAATTAAATCACAAAATCATTTTTTTTTTGGGCTTTTTTATGTATACCGTAACTTTTGTTCATATTTCTATTGAAAAGCCTTGCGCTATGTAATTAGCATACATACATACTTTCTCGTTGCCATTTATATTTGCATTCAAATGAGCATGAAATACGAAATTAGTTATGGAAAAAGGGAGAAAAAATGCGGCTTACTGCAGTTGAGTGCAACGCGTGGTTAGTTTCGAAAAAAATTATGAAATAAATAATAAACAAATAATCCCATTTTAATTAGATTTTAACTTTTTATTTCATTTAGTTATGAAACTATACCATGCAGGAATCGAGACTTTTGGCTGGAAGTAGTATCGAAAGACAGTAAAAATATCGGATCGAAAGTATCGGTACGAGTAGGTATCGGCTATTAAGGTATGCCGTATGAGCTAAGTTAAATTTTATGTTTAATCATCCTCTGGCAATCCTATACACCGAATATTTAATAAGGGTTAATAATGTAAGAACGGAAAATAAATAAAACACTGTTACATAGTAAAACCATAAGCTTAGTGATGAATGCGAAAGATTTTCAGAATACGTTTTCCAGTTGAGATCTACTTTTCTCCGTAAATCCCTGTGCTATTCGTATTCAGCCTTATCGAGAGTTTCTTAGTGAAAACACATAAGCGAAAAGTGAACTATAATCCCCTCTCCAATTCCTAATTCGCTCTCTCATTCGTAATTCACCATACAAAATTTTAAGAACGAACTACTCAGTTTGTAGGTAATTCAGATCAAATTAACATACGAATCACGAACAAAAATGCTGCTATCCTTAATTTTAATCGGAAATTTGTCGAGCTCCGCTGTCAGAGCAAGAGTGAAAAGACTCAAAACAGAAAAAGGAAAACAATAATAAATAATGAACTGTCAAATAGAATCAAGAATTGGCTAGTCTGCAGTATCTAAATCTAATCTAATCTAATCTAAATGGGATGTCAAAGTGAGAGCTAAGTTGAACAGCGGCGAAAAAAATTCCGAAGAAATATTTTCCTTAGTATCGGGTTTCGATACGAGTATTTTTTTCGATATCTACTCAGCACTTGGTAGAAAAATATCGATACCAATATTACTTGGTATCGAACGAAAAGTATCGAGTATGTGCTTGTATTTACTCGTATCGTTTCATCCCTAATTTCATTTCGTCTGTACCTTTTTCATTGAATAGGTGTTTGTTGTTGTAGCCGATTTTGTTTGTTTTTTAGCCACAGAGTTTTATTGTCATAGCTAAACACGAAAGACAAAAAAATAGAAAAAACTAAAATGCATAGTAAAAAACACCATGCTCACTGCTTGCAAAGGGTTATTTATAACGAACTCATTTGTTGAAATGTCTTTAATTTTGGCAGCTAATAAACAACTGCCATGATTGCGAATAGAATTCAGGGCCCAAATCGCGGCATTCGATATCGCGCGCATCTCGAATCGAAATTTAATTTTCGGATCATGGCATTTTATTCGATTCAATTCGAAATGAGTAATTATTCGATCACGAATGCCGCGATCCAGTCCCAGCTATATACGTACGTAACAACAGATTGTCAATACCTTCGAATTTCGACTCTCACACCTTTGAGAGCAGCTTCAACACACGATGTAGAGAGACAGAGGTGGCGCATTCAGCAGTACCGCTACTTTGCTTTTGGCGAATTTGACAGAATCAGCTGTTCGTGTGACGTCAGCGTAGAATTTTCCGCGATAAGTTTGTTTTCGTACAAATAGTTACTAATAATTATTACTAGTTTTTGGTAATGAACATTTTTAACTATAAAAAAATGCAGAAATAATTTACTAAGAACTCGCGTTACTAATTTCAACTTCTATAAATATTTCATTATTCTTGTTTATTTCGCTATTTCTGGGCGTAACATTAAATTGTTCTTCGATCTTCAATTTTCTGTTTAAAAAGTAGATGAACACAACTACGATTTATTTACAAATGGCGGCCGCCGCTTTTTTTTGTCTCATCCATCTCCTGTATTCGTTGCGAACGTGACGTCATCACCCGCAGGAATGTGCAATCTTGTATTCTATCATTCTTGGCTTCAACAGATCGACTTATGCGAACAGTGGAGCTGCATTTCCCAGTCAGTACGCACCGCCGCCGAAAAAGTAGTCGGATTTCAGAGAACCCAAAATAACAACTGGTACGATGGTAAATGCCACGAATGGCAACGGCAATGAAACGACCATAGGAGATGAACCCGAAGCCCTCTGGAGGACGACGTAGTCGATGTACCATCAGCAGATTTTGACGAGGTACGAATAGCTTTCGCTGTTGTAGTATAGCGGCGAGGAGTTAATAATGTGAATGCACCAACTGTTACGCTGAATATGGTCGGACGAACGCTTTCCCGCTCACTGGCTTTTAAGTTTGCTCTGTACAAACCAAAAGAAGGGTGATCCCACCATATGCGCAAAATACCACGGGATCAGCCTTCTAAGCATCGGCTTTAAAGTCTTATCGAGATTATTGTGTGAAAGACTGAAGGTCGCAGTGTGGCTTTAGACCTGATAAATCTACCAGTTATTCATCATACGCCAAATATTTGAAAAGACACGCGATAAGAGGATCGACACCTACTTTCTATTTGTCCCCTTCAAAGTCGCTTTTAGCCACCAGCCTCTTCAGAATTGGGAAGGACCTATCCGAGCCGTCTTGGCGGTTATAATTTCGAAAAAGTAGACGACTTAGTTTATATATGTAGAAACCAGCAACCGGCACTCAATTTTGCCAACTTTAGACTGAGTAGCCAATTCAGAAATAAAGTTTTTTCTCGGCGTCTAAAAATCACACCCTATCTCGTAAAATGAAAAAAAATTGTATGGAGTGGCATTTCGGGTGCTCAGGAGAAAGATTCTGAGGACGGTTTACGGGTCTTTGCGCATTAAATACGGTGAATACCGCAGACGATGGAAAGATGAGCTGTTAAAGCAGCAAATTATAATACAGAGGCTCTATTGGCTTGGTCTTGTACACAAATGTTTCAGCCCTGAAAGTGTTCATCTCGGAACCCGGTATTAGAGAAAAAGGTCAGAAGAACTTGGCTTCACATGGAATTTCCAAATAGCGCATTTGGAACAGAAGAGAAACGTATGGCCAAAAATCGCTTAGGCGGTTACAGCGCCAAACTATTTGAAGAAGAATATGCACATATGTAAGTAAAAAAATTTATGATTAATTTAATCTCTGCTATTCAGGTTTAATAATATAATCTGTTAGGCTGTTACCCCATTTCACGCCAGTTGATTAGCACCTAATATGTAGAACGCATCCCATTCAAAGCGTTCTTTGCTTTTTGCAGTAGTACTGAGTACCAAAACAATAGGACATGCATAGGTTTAATAAAAGTCATCATTCCCATATATCCGCAGTAAACCCAAATTTGTAAAACTAAAAAATATAATAAGAACCTGCACACAGGAAATACACGCAAATAGCGATATGAAAGCAGCTTGCGGCCCAACTTTTGGAAGACCGGGAAATGCAATTAAAATAAAAGTAAGCCAATGTAAGTCATAAAAATGGCGAATTACATAATTTTATAATGAAGCATGTAAGCGAAATGGAAAAGTTTCCAAAAAAAATCAGATTGTTTGAGTGGCGGAAAGTTTTTGCAATATCACCATGGCTTTATTTGGAAGCTGCGAGGCATAAGTATGTATGTGGGTATATATTAGTTTTTTTTCTTTCTCTTTTTAAATTTCCCTCAATTTAATCACACTCTACTACACATACATACTCTATTTTAATATAAACTTTTTTCTTTTATGCCAATTCTCTGTGAACTGCTTCGTTTGGTATGAATGCAGCGATACTATTTTGGTTAGCCTTTGTTGGATTTGTGTATGCAAAAAGTTAGAAAAAATTAAAAATTCGCTTTGCCTAGGGATGCATATTTCGTGGAGTAACAATGCTTCGGTAAAACTAACATCGATGCTAAAATACATCGCCAGGAAAATATCGATATACCGATGGTTTCTAATGTTTTGCAATTGGTTACATCTTAGTTAATTTTAAAGAAAAATTTCATCACTTTCAATCCCAACCAATGCAATCTTTTCTATATTTAATTAGCCTTCCAATATAAGTCAGCGCTAATTAGATCACAAATTCGTACGATTAATGGGCCCTGAGTTCTAAGACTGGGTTTTATTATTAAGACCCGAATAAGGAGCATTTTTTGACACTACGATGATATCTAGCCCTAACCGACAAAATAACGTAAGCGACATTTTTTTCAAAATTTTTTTATTGATGCAGAAATACATCTAGACACTCTAGGAATAGTTCTGCATCAAAAAGAAAATTTTGAAAAAAATGTCGCTTACGTTATTTTGGCGGTTAGGGCTCGATATATTTGTCGGAAAGACAAAGTGGGAATCACTTTCTAAAATAATGCGTTTTTTGCAAATGTATAAAATCATTGTTTGTTAACGCCATCAGTAGCTCGTTTCTGTAACAATTCTCTACCAAGGCGGAACACTGAGGCTTTTGGTAGCGATGCACAATGTTTCAACTAACTATAGAGAGGTAGGTGGAAAAAATGATAACATGCGCTGAAACATTAAAAATCCTCTAAAATAGAGAACTGTGAAATGTGGTAAAAATGGGTGCTTTGCCAAACAATGCAATTTGCGCAATCGAAAAATTAAGCAAATCGAAAAATAATAAAATCTTTATTTCGAAAGAAAAGATGGAATCATAAAAATGCGTCCAGTCCTGACGAACCGCTACCTCTGACTTCGGATTCGACCTTCGCCTTCGACTCCGACTTGGTTTCCGACCTAAGCTCCGGCTGGAATGGGATGTGGTGTCGCCGACCAGCTAAACCCGGACTGCGTCAGACTGGGTACCATTAGGCACACACCGCATCATGACCCCAAGCCTACCAACGCCGAAACACTTAATTACTTTCTTGACATCTACCGAAACATGACCATAACCCTTACAGTTGAAACACTGGGTATTAGGCCCCGCCCTAAACCCTTGGCTGCTCTCCGGCTCCGCTACTGCCGTAACCTCACAACCCACCGAGGCAAGCCCTTGGTCGTATGGCTCGGTGGAGGAGCAAAAGCTTTGACAGACGACCAAACCGATTCTAATTTCCTAACCAAGGTGACCAGTTCAGCGATGGCAGACGATTTGTCCTAACGATCCCCAACATCCTACTTTCCGACAAAGGCTCCTGCAACCTACCGAACATTATCTTCATCGCTGCAACATATACAACTATGGACTCATTCGTACCCTGAGTCCATCTCCGAATTTCGTCCATCAATAAATCATCGTAGTTGCAGAGCAAATTTATAAATAATTAACTCATTGCAACTACTAAACGTACGCCTAACCAACCCAAAGCACAAAAGCGCCTTATTCGAAAATAAATCGACCACACCGCGAAAAAATTGAGCACTGGTCACTCCACGTACTTCGCTCAACTGTCGACTCTCTCCAGGAATGCGTGTACCAACATTCCCGACTTTTCGCCGTCAAAGTGCACGTCCCACATCCACAAGTTCTCAATCCTTTCAGCCCCGACTGGCTCGACGAGCTTGCACGCCCGCTCGCTGTTCACCTCGACTGGTGCTGATACCTGTTCTACCGCTGTATCCCGCTCCCGATCCTCCGTTCGTTCCGGTTCGTCTCTCTTGCCGCCTGCCTCCTGCAGGTCGGCCAAGCGTAGTAGCAATTCGCTCTCCAGCTCCATCTGATGGGTGATCTCCGCGTCGTTGCTCGGCTTCGCATGCCCGATCAGCGACAAACACCATTCAAGCTTGGTTATAGCCTTGACCCCGATCGACGGCTTCGCGCTCTTACCCAATTATCCCTTCAGTTTCTCGATATCTTCAATCTTTGCTTCAACCGCGGGCTGGTACTCTTCTTAATTGAAATGGTAATCTTTGAAGACTTCCACCGACCCTATTCGCTCTAGCAACCTCGACGCACGCAACCACATCCTCATAGACTCTACTGACGCTACCGAAAAGCCCGAGCCTCCACCTCGTACGCTAACTCCTCTTGAGACAATCTACGAATCTCCATGATTCAAACTTGAGAGGAAAATTCACCGACGCAAGCAAAAATTAAATAAAATGCAAAACAAAAAGCCGAAAGAAAATCCAAATTGCGTTCCTTAGCAAAAAGCCAATGTCTTCAAGACATGCATGCCTATCACACATCTACAGGCTAAAGTAGTTAATTTGACCTCCCATTTTTAAGTTCCTTTTCAGAAGTATCCTCAAACTAAAATCTTGAATCTCTTTCAACTGACATTGTGATACACATGTATTTCAATAAACTGATTAACTAATTTGAATTTGATTGTTCGAACAAATGGCAACGCTCCTAAATAAAGGTCAAGAATAAAGCCTTTTAAAGCCTATTTCGATTGATACCCATCTTTTAATAAATCTTCCAACTCTTTGAATAATTTGAATGTAATTTTTTAACCTCATGGCAACCCTTTTCAAACATTCCAAATGTTTAAACTTATGGTTTCTTAACACTCTTAGACTCTCAAACACTTTTACATTTCACATAATTTTTGTATTAGCTAATTAAATAAGGCCTTTCAAACAGGTGGTAACCCCTTCAAAAGTATTTTTAAGCTTAATCCTTGTTAACTCTCCTTCGCCAGACATTGCAATACATATTTTAATTAAGCGATGAATGAAGTGGAATTTAATCTTTCTAACACATGGCAACCCCGCCAAATACAGTTCACAAACAAAAAATTTTCAAACGACTTGGATTGATACCCATTTTTTAATAATTAATTTTTATTTTACTTTTTAAGAGGGTGGCAACCCTCTTACAACACCTCAAAAATATTGTTAGCGTTCAATTTAAAGATTTCTTAACGCTCCTTCATTTGACATCTATCTTTTGATACTTCACATAACTTGTGTATAAGTAAACTAAATTCGACATGAGGTGGCAACCCTTTTAATTTGACATCTCATTTCGGAAGGTCGAACGAACGTGCGGATGTGATGGCATTGATTATTAAATAATTTGAAATTAACTGTTTAACAGGTGGCAACTCTTTTCGAAAAACTAAAACCAATTTGCACATCTACAGTCCAAGCGCTTTAATTTGAAAATTACTTCGCGTATTATATAAAAAGATACCAAAATTAAAGGGGTTTTAATCAAAGAGTCTTTCCTGGCTTTGGCTGACAAGTATTTAACATTTTTGCAGGTGTTTTTTCTGCCTTCATTCTCTTTTTTTTTATTGATGCTACTTCAACTAAGGAATATACAGAACATCACTCATCATCTAGCACTTCATAAATACTTATTGACAAAATGCCCAAGCTATCATGTGCGTCAATCAAAATAATGAAATATAATTAAAGGACAGTTATGGTCTTAATTTATTTCGAATATTCCCTTCCTTCGAAATTATTCATCAATAAAAACAAATATTTTTTTACAGCAAACATCTGCACTTGCAAACATATGCTCGCGCATAAATTTTCTTCGACATATCAGCGGACACAATCTAATCGATAGAAACACATCGAATAAATAGCCATTTATGTATAGGATGCAAAAAATGCAGCTTGACACCTCATAATTTTTGCGAGTGAACAGACGGTTTACAATCAAGCACACACAAACTGGCATTCAGCTACTGTGCACCTTTTTATGGTGAACTTGAATGCGCTTAACACCCGGCCAGCGTGGCAGGACATGTTGCTTACTCCTCCCAAATGCCTGTTGGCTCTTCGGCGCATGTGGGTAAAATGATAGCTGGGGCCGCCTGATAATTATTATTCCAAATTGTGCTTAAATTTATACGCATGCAAGGCAGGATATCAACTCTAATTTCCAGTCCTGGCAGTAACAACAAAAAAGCTGCGCATACACTTTGCCTCCATTCAAGTCTTTTAATTGCAGCTGCCATGCTCACCTATTGTGCGCTTAGCCAAAGGGTTAAGCCATATTTAAATGGGAAGTGAGTAGCAGCATTGCGTCGAGTTTAGTTGAGTGACGCTGAGCCGATAAGCAATTGCAAATGGATGTAGCTGATTAGCCGGTCACTGTATTGCAAAACATTAGAAACCATCGGTATATCGATATTTTCCTGGCGATGTATTTTAGCATCGATGTTAGTTTTACCGAGCATTGTTACTCCACGAAATTGGCATCCCTAGGCAAAGCGAATTTTTAATTTTTTCTAACTCTTTGCATACACAAATCCAACAAAGGCTAACCAAAATAGTATCCTGCATTCATACCAAACGAAGCAGTTCACAGAGAATTGGCATAAAAGAAAAAAGTTTATATTAAAATAGAGTATGTATGTGTAGTAGAGTGTGATTAAATTGAGGGAAATTTAAAAAGAGAAAGAAAAAAACTAATATATACCCACATACATACTTATGCCTCGCAGCTTCCAAATAAAGCCATGGTGATATTGCAAAAACTTTCCGCCACTCAAACAATCTGATTTTTTTTGGAAACTTTTCCATTTCGCTTACATGCTTCATTATAAAATTATGTAATTCGCCATTTTTATGACTTACATTGGCTTACTTTTATTTTAATTGCATTTCCCGGTCTTCCAAAAGTTGGGCCGCAAGCTGCTTTCATATCGCTATTTGCGTGTATTTCCTGTGTGCAGGTTCTTATTATATTTTTTAGTTTTACAAATTTGGGTTTACTGCGGATATATGGGAATGATGACTTTTATTAAACCTATGCATGTCCTATTGTTTTGGTACTCAGTACTACTGCAAAAAGCAAAGAACGCTTTGAATGGGATGCGTTCTACATATTGGTGCTAATCAACTGGCGTAAATGGGGTAACAGCCTAACGATTATATTATTAAACCTGAATAGCAGAAATTAAATTAATCATAAATTTTTTTACTTACATATGTGCATATTCTTCTTCAAATAGTTTGGCGCTGTAACCGCCTAAGCGATTTTTGGCCATACGTTTCTCTTCTGTTCCAAATGCGCTATTTGGAAATTCCATGTGAAGCCAAGTTCTTCTGACCTTTTTCTCTAATACCGGGTTCCGAGATGAACACTTTCAGGGCTGAAACATTTGTGTACAAGACCAAGCCAATAGAGCCTCTGTATTATAATTTGCTGCTTTAACAGCTCATCTTTCCATCTCTGCGGTATTCACCGTCTTTAATGCGCAAAGACCCGTAAACCGTCCTCAGAATCTTTCTCCTGAGCACCCCAAATGCCACTCCATACAATTTTTTTTCATTTTACGAGATAGGGTGTGATTTTTAGACGCCGAGAAAAAACTTTATTTCTGAATCTGGCTACTCAGTCTAAAGTTGGCAAAATTGATGCCGGTTGCTGGTTTCTACGTATATTAAACTAAGTCGTCTACTTTTTCGAAATTATAACCGCCAAGACGGCTCGGATAGGTCCTTTCCCAATTCTGAAGAGGCTGGTGGCTAAAAGCGACTTTGAAGGGGACAAATAGAAAGTAGGTGTCGATCCTCTTATCCGTGTCTTTTCAAATATTTGGCGTATGATGAATAACTGGTAGATTTATCAGGTCTAAAGCCACACTGCGACCTTCAGTCTTTCACACAATAATTCGATAAGACTTTAAAGCCGATGCTTAGAAGGCTGATCCCGTGGTATTTTGCGCATATGGTGGGATCACCCTTCTTTTGGTTTGTACAGAGCAAACTTAAAAGCCAGTGAGCGGGAAAGCGTTCGTCCGACCATATTCAGCGAACAAGTTGGTGCATTCACATTATTAACTCCTCGCCGCTATACTACAACAGCGAAAGCTATTCGTACCTCGTCAAAATCGCTGATGGTCATCGACTACGTCGTCTCTCCATGAGGGCTTCGGGTTCTCTCCTTGAGTCTTTTTCTTGCCGTTAGCCATTCAGCAGAATATGGAAATGTTCGGTCCATAATTAAAGCACGCTCTTGCGCATCGGTCACTTGGTCGCCATGGTTTGATTTTGATACCCTCCTTAAATCGGCTAGCTTTCTGATAAAATTGCTTCCTATTGCTCAGCATTTAAAGCTCTTCGCACCCCCATATTTCGGACGCTCCCCGTATCAATCCATTGCGCCCGATCACAGTGTGGCTTTGTAGACGGCATCTTTTTTCTCTGCAGCTTCGTGACATCGAAAAAAAATATAGAAAAAGGTTTTTTCTTAACATCGGCCGTTCCTCGGCAGGCAATGACAAACCTCCGAGTGTATTTCTGCCAAGAAAAACAGCTTCTAATAAAAATACACGTAAAACTGTAGGTCCCTCCGCTTTGTGTGACAACATCAAGGCGCACACCACAAGTCAGAGGAGAAGCTCGGCCAAACACTAACATAAGTGTAAGCGCCAACCTATTTTTATTATTATTCGTTACATTTCCCATCGTACAAGTTGTTATTTCGGGCTCCCTGAAATCCGACTACTTTTTCGGCGGCGGTGCGTACTGACTGGGAAATGCAGCTTCACTGTTCGCATAAGTCGATCTGGCCAAAGAGTAGATGTAAGAGTCGAATTTTGAAGATACTGGCAGTCTGTTGTTACATACGTATATAGCTGGGCCCGAATCGTGGCATTCGTGATCGAATTATTACTCGTTTCGAATTGATTAGAATAAAATTCCAGCTGTTTTCTTCCTAATAAAATTTGAATTCACGAAGCGCACTCGCTATCGAAGGCCGTATTCCGAAAATTAAATTTCGATTCGAGATGCGCGCGATATCAAATGCTGCAATTTGGGCCCTGGATTCTATTCGCAATCATTGCAGTTGTTTATTAGCTGCCAAAATTAAAGACATTTCAACAAATGAGTTCGTTATAAATAACCCTTTGCAAGCAGTGAGCATGGTGTTTTTTACTATGCATTTTAGTTTTTTCTATTTTTTTGTCTTTCGTGTTTAGCTATGACAATAAAATTCTGTAACTAAAAAACAAACAAAATCGGCTACAACAACAAACACCTATTCAATGAAAAAGGTACAGACGAAATGAAATTAGGGATGAAACGATACGAGTTAATACAAGCACATACTCGATACTTTTCGTTCGATACCAAGTAATTTTGGTATCGATATTTTTCTACCAAGTGCTGAGTAGATATCGAAAAAAGTACTCGTATCGAAACCCGATACTAAGGAAATTATTTCTTCGGAATTTTTTTCGCCACTGTTCAACTTAGCTCTCACTTTGATATCCCATTTAGATTAGATTAGATTAGATTTAGATACTGCAGACTAGCTAATTCTTGATTCCATTTGACAGTTCATTATTTATTATTTTTTTCCTTTTTCTGTTTTGAGTCTATTCACTCTTGCTCTGGCAGCGGAGCTCGACAAATTTCCGATTAAAATTAAGGATAGCAGCATTTTTGTTCGTAATTCGTATGTTAATTTGATCTGAATTACCTACAAACTGAGTAACTGTTACTGTTAACGCCATCAGTAGCTCGTTTCTGTAACAATTCTCTACCAAGGCGGAACACTGAGGCTTTTGGCAGCGATGCACAATGTTTCAACTAACTATAGAGAGGTATGTGGAAAAAATGATAACATGCGCTGAAACATTAAAAATGCTCTAAAATAGAGAACTGTGAAATGTGGTAAAAATGGGTGCTTTGCCAAACAATGCAATTTGCGCATAAAGAATCCAAAAATTAAGCAAATCGAAAAATAATAAAATCTTTAATTCGAAAGAAAAGATGGAATCATAAAAATGCGTCCACATGCGTTCCGACCTAACTTCCGGCTGGAATGGGATGTGGTGTTGCCGACCAGCTCAACCCGGACCACGTCAGCCTGGGTACTATTAGGCACACACCGCATCATGACCCCAAGCCTACCAACGCCGAAACACTTAATTACTTTATTGACATCTACCGAAACATGACCATAACCCTTACAGTTGAAACACTGGGTATTAGGCCCCGCCCTAAACCCTTGGCTGCTCTCCGGCTCCGCTACTGCCGTAACCTCACAACCAACCGAGGCAAGCCCTTGGTCGTATGGCTCGGTGGAGGAGCAAAAGCTTTGACAGACGACCAAACCGATTCTAATTTCCTACCCAAGGTGACCAGTTCAGCGATGGCAGACGATTTGTCCTAACGATCCCTAACATCCTACTTTCCGACAAAGGCTCCTGCAACCTACCGAACATCATCTTCATCGCTGCAACATATACACCTATGGACTCATTACCGTACTCGTACCCTAAGTCCATCTCCGAATTTCGTCCATCAATAAATCATCGGAGTTGCAGACCGACGCAAGCAAAAACTAAATAAAATGCAAAACACAAAGCCGAAAGAAAATCCAAATTGCGTTCCTTAACAAAAAGCCAATGTCTTCAAGACATGCATGCCTATCAGACAATCAGGTGTTTATGCCACTAGAAGTGAGCAGCGCACAGTCCCACGAGTTGTCTGCTGTTCCATCTGCTCAATGAAAGCGAATACCTTGCAAGACCCAGTGAGTTAGAGGTTTACATAAATTTTGCTCACCTGTAGCCCCTCGAAGCCTCTCCGTCTTTGTTGAACAAAATACTCACACAAATTAACACACATCTACTCCTTTTCAGAAGTATTCTCAAACTAAAATCTTCTTGAATCTCTTTCAACTGACATTGTGATACACATGTATTTCAATAAACTGATTAACTAATTTGAATTTGATTGTGCGAACAAATGCCAACGCTCCTAAATTAAGGTCAAGAATAAAGCCTCTTAAAGCCTATTTCGATTGATACCCATCTTTTAATAAATCTTCCAACTCTTTGAATAATTTGAATGTAACTTTTTAACCTCATGGCAACCCTTTTCAAACATTCCAAATGTTTAAACTTATGGTTTCTTAACACTCCCCTTCAAAAGTATTTTTAAGCTTAATCCTTGTTAACTCTCCTTCGCCAGACATTGCAATACATATTTTAATTAAGCGATGAATAAAGTGGAATTTAATCTTTCTAACACATGGCAACCCCGCCAAATAAAGTTCACAAACAAAAAATTTTCAAACGACTTCGATTGATACCAAGTTTTTAATAATTATTTTACTTTTTAAGCGGGTGGCAACCCTCTTCCAACACCTCAAAAATATTGTTAGCGTTCAATGTAAAGATTTCTTAACGCTCCTTCATTTGACATCTATCTTTTGATACTTCATATAACTTGTGTATAAGTAAACTAAATTCGACATGAGGTGGCAACCCTTTTAATTTGACATCTCATTTCGGAAGGTCGAACGAACG
>NW_016159796.1:0-4234 GCF_001687245.7 Rhagoletis zephyria | reverse complement strand
TGATGAGTAGGGGTTTGTTTCAATGTCGTGCGTGTAAATTTTGTAAATTTGCATATATAAAAATTTAATGATGCAAGGCGTGGCGGAGCGTCCTTTGGTTAGCGTGCAAGAGATGGAAATTCGGTGGGACATATGCATATTTGCATGAGTAATTCTGAAGTACGGCGTCTCATATACGTGTATGGTTACCCTGTAGAGAAGAAATTCTGTAGTACCAAACATAATACCAGAGAAAATTATTAGGCTCAAACCTTTTTCTGTTTTCGTAGCTTGGACATCGAACTACATATACACGGTAAACATATTGACGACTGGGAATGAAAATTCATTTATCTTGAAGCATAAACAGACGGCAGCTATGATCCGGATCAACTCGGGAAGTAACTGTAGTTGATCCGGATTAAGTCTGAGTTAATCCGGATCAACGCTGCCGTCTGTCTAAGCTTTTAGTGTTGTTTGCAGATGCCGCTCATCGTGTGTGGTTTGGCATTATCGAAATCATCGCAGTTTTGAACTAGAAATTTTTTTTCACAAGTCCATGATTTCTCCAAGGGTATATTGTTGTGTATGCGTTGAAAACGGAGAAGTGCACCTGTTTGCTTTCTGAAGGAAGTCTAAACCACGTTGAACTATCAAGAAATATGTACTAGAGAATAATTAAATGCAAATTGATAGAAAAGAAGAAGATTATTGTGAATTGCTTTGCATATGCAAATATGCACTTGCAATGGCATGTATTTCACTGGTTATATATTTTGCGTATATACTTAAGGATATTAGTTATTTAGTTAGTTAGTACTTGGGTATAACAGAACAAGAGACACCATGACCTAAAAGATCTTTATATACCTAGAGAGAGAGTTTTTAACTCAGTGTGTCCAAGGTAACTACGACTTCCCCAACGAATCCTAAAAGGGCCTTTGTGGGTGAATTTGTCATAAAGAAGGGTTCGACCAAAATGGACTAACAACTGTCATGCAAAACTGGACCTTTAACAATATATATGTTTTATAACAGACAGAGCGTGCGGATGTGATGGCATTGATTATTAAATAATTTGAAATTAACTGTTTAACAGGTGGCAACTCTTTTCGAAAAACTAAAACCAATTTGCACATCTACAGTCCAAGCGCTTTAATTTGAAAATTACTTCGCGTATTATATAAAAAGATACCAAAATTAAAGGGGTTTTAATCAAAGAGTCTTTCCTGGCTTTGGCTGACAAGTATTTAACATTTTTGCAGGTGTTTTTTCTGCCTTCATTCTCTTTTTTTTTATTGATGCTACTTCAACTAAGGAATATACAGAACATCACTCATCATCTAGCACTTCATAAATACTTATTGACAAAATGCCCAAGCTATCATGTGCGTCAATCAAAATAATGAAATATAATTAAAGGACAGTTATGGTCTTAATTTATTTCGAATATTCCCTTCCTTCGAAATTATTCATCAATAAAAACAAATATTTTTTTACAGCAAACATCTGCACTTGCAAACATATGCTCGCGCATAAATTTTCTTCGACATATCAGCGGACACAATCTAATCGATAGAAACACATCGAATAAATAGCCATTTATGTATAGGATGCAAAAAATGCAGCTTGACACCTCATAATTTTTGCGAGTGAACAGACGGTTTACAATCAAGCACACACAAACTGGCATTCAGCTACTGTGCACCTTTTTATGGTGAACTTGAATGCGCTTAACACCCGGCCAGCGTGGCAGGACATGTTGCTTACTCCTCCCAAATGCCTGTTGGCTCTTCGGCGCATGTGGGTAAAAAGATAGCTGGGGACGCCTGATAATTATTATTCCAAATTGTGTTTAAATTTATACGCATGCAAGGCAGGATATCAACTCTAATTTCCAGTCCTGGCAGTAACCACAAAAAAAAGCTGCGCATACACTTGCCTCCATTCAAGTCTTTTAATTGCAGCTGCCATGCTCACCTATTGTGCGCTTAGCCAAAGGGTTAAGCCATATTTAAATGGGAAGTGAGTAGCAGCATTGCGTCGAGTTTAGTTGAGTGACGCTGAGCCGATAAGCAATTGCAAATGGATGTAGCTGATTAGCCGGTCACTGTTGATGAGTAGGGGTTTGTTTCAATGTCGTGCGTGTAAATTTTGTAAATTTGCATATATAAAAATTTAATGATGCAAGGCGTGGCGGAGCGTCCTTTGGTTAGCGTGCAAGAGATGGAAATTCGGTGGGACATATGCATATTTGCATGAGTAATTCTGAAGTACGGCGTCTCATATACGTGTATGGTTACCCTGTAGAGAAGAAATTCTGTAGTACCAAACATAATACCAGAGAAAATTATTAGGCTCAAACCTTTTTCTGTTTTCGTAGCTTGGACATCGAACTACATATACACGGTAAACATATTGACGACTGGGAATGAAAATTCATTTATCTTGAAGCATAAACAGACGGCAGCTATGATCCGGATCAACTCGGGAAGTAACTGTAGTTGATCCGGATTAAGTCTGAGTTAATCCGGATCAACGCTGCCGTCTGTCTAAGCTTTTAGTGTTGTTTGCAGATGCCGCTCATCGTGTGTGGTTTGGCATTATCGAAATCATCGCAGTTTTGAACTAGAAATTTTTTTTCACAAGTCCATGATTTCTCCAAGGGTATATTGTTGTGTATGCGTTGAAAACGGAGAAGTGCACCTGTTTGCTTTCTGAAGGAAGTCTAAACCACGTTGAACTATCAAGAAATATGTACTAGAGAATAATTAAATGCAAATTGATAGAAAAGAAGAAGATTATTGTGAATTGCTTTGCATATGCAAATATGCACTTGCAATGGCATGTATTTCACTGGTTATATATTTTGCGTATATACTTAAGGATATTAGTTATTTAGTTAGTTAGTACTTGGGTATAACAGAACAAGAGACACCATGACCTAAAAGATCTTTATATAACCTAGAGAGAGAGTTTTTAACTCAGTGTGTCCAAGGTAACTACGACTTCCCCAACGAATCCTAAAAGGGCCTTTGTGGGTGAATTTGTCATAAAGAAGGGTTCGACCAAAATGGACTAACAACTGTCATGCAAAACTGGACCTTTAACAATATATATGTTTTATAACAGACAGAGCCGGCATTCAATCACTGAGATCTCACCTATTCAAGTGGAATCGCAGTCGGTTGTGACCATTGAGGTACCCAGAAAGTAGCCTGATATCATATCTATTTTCTAAGATGGTTGAAAAGCTTACCTTGTCTATGGCCCCTCACAGCTCCTAGNGGATGAGTAGGGGTTTCAATGGCGTGCGTGTAAATTATGTAAATTTGCATATATAAAAATTTAATGATGCAAGGCGTGGCGGAGCGTCCTTTGGTTAGCGTGCAAAAGATGGAAATTTGGTGGGACATATGCATATTTGCATGAGCAATGGTGCTGAAATACGGCGTCTCATATACGTGTATGGTTACCCTGTAGAGAAGAAATTCTGTAGTACCAAACATAATACCAGAGAAAATTAATACGCTCAAACCTTTTCCTGTTTTCGTAGCTTGGACATCGGACCACCTATTTTGCTTGGTGTTGTTTGCATTTAAGATGTGGTGAAATGGCATTTTATAGACATATGTCGCTCATCGTGCGTGGTTTGGAATTATCGAAATCGTAGTAGTTTTGAACTAGTCGATGATTTCTCCAAGGGTATATTGTTGTGCATGCGTTGAAAACGGAGAAGTGCACCTGTTTGCTTTCTGAAGGAAGTCTAAACCACGTTGAACTATCAAGAAATATGTACTAAAGAATAATTAAATGCAAATTGATAGAGAAGTAGAAAATTATTCTGAATTGCTTTGCATATTCAAATATGCACGTGTAATAGCATGTATTTCGCTGGTTACATATTTTGCGTATATACTTAAGGATGTTAGTTATTTAGTTAGTTAGTACTTGGGTATAGCAGAACAAGAGACACCATGACCTAAAAGATCTGTATATATCCTAGAGAGAGAGTTTTTAACTCAGTGTGTCCAAGGTAACTACGACTTCCCCAACGAATCCTAAAAGGGCCTTTGTGGGTGAATTTGTCATAAAGAAGGGTTCGACCAAAATGGACTAACAACTGTCCTGCAAAACTGGACCTTTAACAATATATATGCTTTATAACAGACAGAGCCGGCATTCAATCTCTGAGATCTCTTGAATAAGTGGAATCGCAGTCGGTTGTGACCATTGAGGTACCCAGAAAGTAGCC
>NW_016159795.1:56299-76725 GCF_001687245.7 Rhagoletis zephyria | reverse complement strand
GTATGTGTTGTCAACATGTTGCATACGCCAATATCAACAAAGGAATGCAGCATACTTACCGTTGATTTGTGTAGGTGTGAGTTGGAATTACATACATACATACATACAATTATGTATAGATGTAAGTATATATGCGAGTATGGTCCACAGTATGCGCAGCCATCATCTGGACTTATTTGTATAGCAGAAAAATAAATATTGACTATTTTATTTGTTATTTCAACAATTTTGTTGACACAGCGACGCGCTGGACCGTAGAACAAATACGTAACGTGCCGTATTGTGAGACAAAAACAAAAGCAAAAGATCTGCGGCGACAGTTGACAGCCACTAGCCGCTAGTCACCAGCCACCAGCCACCCACTATCATCTCCGCATCAATAGCAAGGGCGCTGTAGCAATGACAGCTGCAATATTTCTTTTTCAAATATTAAATTTTCTTCTATATGTACAATATAAAATTTGAAATTTTTTTTTGCTAGCTTACGCGCACCTATATACATGCATATTTCAAATATTAAATTATTCGTCTATGTAAATTTGCTACCGTAGGTATTTGCAATCAATGGATTTTTTTGTTTTCAGCTTCGGCATTATTTATTTAATGCTTGTCATAAAATTCCACTAAAAAACACTACAAAAGTATCAAAGGTACTCTCATGGGCACGAAACATGTATGTGTGTAAAAATTTAACATAATTTTTTTTATAATATTTTTTTTTTTTATAACACATAAATGAGGCTTTGACGGCAAGAGTAGCCTAACTGGAATTTCAAAAAAAGATGAGGAGCACCTTAAAATGCATTACTAGGGTACAAGGTGCAATGAACTTTTTATTAAAAGACCGCATTGAACTTTTAAGTTTACAAATCCTTCTTTCTCATATTACTCAAAAAATTTATTTTGCGGATAGGCTCCTCTGGCCCTCATATATATTAATATCAACTAATTTTGCAAATTTCAGCAGTCACACTAATTGGGGAAAATAGTCTGTGCTGGCAATAGCATCTAAGGCCGCACTAACAGTGGTTGCGAGTTCGAACGAAAGTTCAATTGTGCAAATATATACAAAATTTACTGCGGGTAATTCGTTACAGCAGTTTGATGGATTTAAAACACAAAATATTTTCAAGGAAAGGAAGGTGAATTAATTGGAAAACAGTAGCCACGTAAAACAAAGTTTCATTGAAAATGAAAATGAAGCCTCAGATGAGAACCCCTTGATTACGCCATGTATTTACCTGCAATGTCCGGACCACTAATGGGAAAGGGACCGCTGCACCGGTTCATTGAGCTCCTCAAGAAGAATAGACTGACATCAAGAAATCCAGAAAATGCGATGCGAAATACGTCAAAATCGAAGGATAAGAATAAAAAGAGTATTGAGTTCTATTTTTTCAAGGAAAATTATCGCAATTTTTTTTTATTTTTTTTTTTTTGCTTAAAAAATAATCTTTGTTTCTAAGTTTTATTTTTGGCTCCTAAAACGAAAGTTATTTTTTAAGTTGTACAGCCAATTTCAGAAAAAGCAAAAAAGTGAAAAAGTGATTTTATTTTTTTTTTCATTCTACATGGAAATTGACAGAAAATAAAAACCATTTTCCATTTAAGTTGCTGGTGAAACCGACTATTAAAAAATACAACTTAAATTATTGATTTTTTAATTTTTTTCTTAGAAAGTAAAAGTAATCTCGGGTGTTTTCTTTAACAAGCGGTAGGGAGCTAAAAATCGTCATTACGACGAAGACGCACAAGAAAGCGAACATGCATAAGTAGGCGATCGTAGAAAACGAACACAAAGACGAATAGAAACGTAGACGAAGTTGAAAGTGAGGACGACGACGAAAACGAAGGCGAAGACCAATACGCATATAGCGAAGAAGACGTAAGACATATGTATGAAATGAAAACGAATACAAAGACCGAGACCGAGACCGAAAGTAATGCGAGTGATTACGAAAACGAAGATGGAAAAGAGAATGATCAGGAAGCTGAAGGCGAGGATAGCTACGTATGAACACTATTGAAAACAAACGCGAACACGAAGTTGATTGCGAAGATAAACACGAAAACGACGACTACCATTACAATTAACATTACCATAACGATTAGTTCTAACATTCCCGTTGCCACTATTATTACCATTATCATTACCTTTACCATTACTACTACTATTTCCAGTGCCTATTATCTTACAATTACTGCTCATTACCATTAACATAACATTTACCATTACCATTACCATTACTATTGCCATTACCATTACCAATACCTTACCATTACCACTGCCGTTACCATTACAACTACATTTATGCATTCCATTGTCATTACAACCATTATCTTTATCTTTACTTGCTTTTTTATCTTTAGCATTTGCATGACAAAAAAATACCCAAAAATTAAGCTTTACTTTCTAAGCAAAAATAAAACTCAGATAATAATAATGGTAATTTTCCAAGCAATAAAAGAACTCAGAAAATAACGGACATTTTCTGAGGAATAAATAAAACTAAAAATAAAACGGTTATTTTCTTAGCAATCAATAGAACTCGACGTGGAGTATTAACCCATTATGTAACCGTTTATTTGTCACTTTATTTTGCTCAACTTATACAAGGCGAATTGGTATAAAGTGGTGTTGTTTGATCAGCTGTGAGTAGCATTTGATTGTCAAAATTTTGTATTTCGCTAGTGAGTGAGTGAAAACGTGAGAGTGTTTGTATTTTCTGTCGCTCTTTTTCATTCGGGGAAGAATAGCTAAAATTTGAAAATGGCCCGCTAAAAGCAAAGACAAAATACCAGCATTTGTTGTATTTGTTGAATCGATGAATTCGCCTTGGCTCACATACATACATACAAGAATATAGCGCAATGATACTCGCACATCGACATAAATTGAAAAGGTTTAATTGTTAAAAAATAAAAATAAAAATCAAACTCGGTTGCGAAGACAACCGTTATTTTTACAAAATATGTAGTTAGTCAAACCATTTTGGAATACTGCTTTGAATTCGTTTAGCCTGAATAAAGAGTAAGCAACTTCACGGAAAGAAATCAAGAGAATGTTTGGCCTTTCGAGCAAACGGTACATCAGTATGTAGTGTAAAAGTTTATATGAAGAAGCAAGAGCAAAAAAAGACTTAGTGATTGTTATTCATCCACAGTTTTACAAGAAAGTTTTTTAAGCGTTGTAATTATTTTTGCCTTAAGCTTCTTTTTAACACACGTTGTTTTTATTTTGTTTGCACCCTTTCGCGCAGCTATTTATTGAAATGTTTTTGAAGCGCAGATATCTTGTACTTTAAAACTTTTAAAAGCACTTGCTCTTTTTTTATACGGTACTTTTGCACGTCTATTTAGTTTCGATTAATAAAGATATCGTTCGCTAACTAATATAATGGCCTAACTCAATAAAGTGAGAAATGCGAAAAAAACGTATCATCAGTTTTTTAGATATACGATTTTCCACTTGAACGAGGAAAATAATAGCAGCAAAAATATAACAAACGTAATACTCTGACAATGATTTGGTTTCTTGCTTTGGCAAATTAATTATTTTCTATTTCCAATATTGTTTATTAGCAATGTAAGGAAGAATTTAGTTCCAAAATTCTCATCTAATTGACGAATTCTTAACGCAATATAAATTATTAAGTATGGCAGTCGTTTTTGCACAATAAGCTCAATAAAACATCTTCTGCATTATAACGTTTTTGCAGCAGTCGAGCGATATATACAATACATCATACATCATATGCGCTTGTAAGCCTAAAGCAGATATAAAAACTCTAGAATTATGATGCCGAGAACTTTTCTATGCTTAAGTTTTCCATTAAAGACAAGGTGTTGTTCTTTATAAAATCATTTTCACCTGTATTTTTTGTTACCACATATTTACATATGTATGTATTCATTGTTTAGCCAGCTTTTCAAATCATTTCAATTAAAGTTAAATGGATATTTTCCTCACAGAGGAAGCCTCCCATTTATTTTGCCACTACCACCGGGTTCTGCGTTGAATACTTTCAGGGCTGGAGCGTTTGTGTACACGTGTCTGCGGTATTTGCCAAAGCGGAAGGTAGGTAAATCTTCCACGCAATCTTTGTTACGAAAATGGAACTGTTTCTATAGCTTCTTTAATAAGTGTCTCAAAGACTTTTTGTTCTTCATTTTAGTGGGTGCATTCATATACGAATTCGTATTCCTTTCATGTTCGTATTCATTTAGTCGTCTTCGGATCCTATGCGTATTATTACTATTTATATTAGTCATCGTATTCACCTCCGTATTCGTTGTCGTATCCTTGTTCGCATTCATCTTCGTCGTTGTTTTCGTATTTATCTCCGCATTCGTTTTCGAATTCGTATCATTTCTGCAATTGTATTGGTTTTCGGAATCATCTTATTTATACTCTTCACCGTATTCTTCTTCCTACTAATGCTGCTCTTTGGGTGCGTCTCGTATTCGAATTCTTCTTGGTCTTCATCTTCATCTTGTGTGATGAACTACGCTGGCATATTCGTATTTGTCTTCGTCTTCATATTTGTATTCGTCTTCGTATATTCTTCGTATTCGTCCTCCTTCTCCCTTTTATGGTAGAAATCGTCTTCCTACTCGATCTTTCATTCTCATATTCGTATTTTTGATGAAATATACCTTCGTACTTGTCTTAGTCTTCGTATTCGCCTTCCTTCTCGCATTCGTGTTCGTAATCGTTTTCCTACTCGTCCTTGCATTATTGTTCAACTTTATATTCGTCTTCCTACTCGTGTTTCTAACTGTCTTCGTATTCGTGTTCGTCTTAGTCGTCATATAGGTCTTGGTGTTCAAAAACAAAAAAAATAATCGCAATAAAACTCGAAAATAATACGCCGTAAGCATATCAAGTACAATTCCAATTAAAGAACTTGCAACAAAAACTACACATAAACGCGGACATCTTTATACGGCGATTGATGCCTTAATTTTCAGTCTATATTGAAGCCAAAAAAAAACTTTCATCATCTACATAATCGGTCCAGTAGAACCGATGATACACGGAGGCGGACCAAATTTATGTTATATGTATACTGAGGACGATTATGAATGTACCCTTGCGGCCAGCTGATTATGTCAAGTCACATTTTGACTAGTTTTGGCTATTTGTCTTTTGTTTATTTAATGTTTATATTTTTTTAAAGCCAATTACTTTACCTAACCAACGCCACAAAAATTCACATTTCAAACTTCGTAAAAAACATTAAGAAAATTCAACAAACTTTAACGTTTGCACCCGAAAATTTTAAACTTTCTGTTCAGAATTTTTAGAAAAATTTTTGTAGCTCATTAAATTTTAAAGTGCAAATTTCAAGACGTCAGAAAATCGCTTTGATTTTTAATATTTTTTTGGCTTGTTTTTAATAATTTTTTTGTTGATTTATGTGGTGCTGGTTAAGTAAAGTGCTAGACTTTTATAAAAAAAAATATAAACACTAAGTAAACTAGAGAAAAATAGCCAAAACAAGTCAAAATGTCACTTGACTTAATCAGCTGATCACCCGCAAATGCCAACAATTGTACATTCTTATACAAAGTTGTTCTTATTCTCTCATTTAATATGTTTTTAGGTTCAAAAAAAAAAAAAAATTTCTAATTTCTGCCATGGTTGACACGTTCTGCTGTTAAAATTTTATCGGGTGCTATTTAGCTTTAGAAATTACTGCTATCAATGTCAACCTTCCATAACCGGTAGAAAGATGGAAGTCACCGAAATCCGGAAATGACTACACAGATGTCAGTTAAGTAGCTCAAAACTTTTTCTCTAATGATAGTTGGGGCAATTTCGACACACTGTCCTGTTGGAAGAATTGAACCAACTTGCGACTGTAGCTATTTTAAAGCATCATTTGTCACCACTGCTTTTTCTTAGTAGACATGTGTGTTACACTTTTATATTCCAATAGATACCATACAAGTGCTACTTTGGTTGCGGTAAGCAATTGAAAACCGAAGCTATTTCTCGATGAAGAAAAGTTATGGGCAACAAAACTTGTACGCGCTTTTATATAGCGCAGATATATGGACGATGTCGACCAATGCTGAAGAGATTTTGCGTGTTTTGAAGAGAGCTCTCTGGTCCTGTCCGCGTGGGCGACAGGCACAGAATAAGATGGAATTATCAATTATATTGACCACATATATAGTGTGTATATGATATGTGAAGCTGGTATGTTTATAGCTAGTCTACTTCTAATACGTACACTTATGAAACATAGAACCGATTAATGCAATTTAATTTATTTAATAAATCGTACCAGCATTTCTAAAAATATTCTGCTTTATTGGCTTATTTTCCAATTTCTTCAACAACTATTATTTCATTTTTTTCCCATTGCTACCTCACAAATCNGTCAACGGCATTGCGTTGCAGTAGCGTAACGGTGCAGCCACCGAAGCCACCGCCAGTCATACGTGATCCCAAAACACCAGAACAATTAATGGCCGCATCGACCAGGACATCCAATTCACGGCAGGATACTTCGAAATCGTCACGTAGTGATGTATGTGACTCTTTCATTAGTGCGCCCATCTGGTAATGACGTTTATAGTGGTGGTGACGTAGGCGTCGACAGCGGCGGCGAAGGCACGTAGATTTCAGCAAAGCGATGTTATTGTAAGTAGAGCGTAGAGAAAAGCAATAGCATTCCAAATGAAAGCAACAGCAGCATTTAATAGCGCGTCGTTGTGCGAACACGTAGTAGACATCCATGGCGTATGAGTTACCGGAAGAGCGATACATGAAAAGAAATAAAAACAATGGAAAAAATGGGTGGATAGTTAAGTATAAAACTGTGTACGTTCGTAAATGCATTCAAGTGCGTGTTGCTATAGGGAAAAGTTAAAATTAAATTACCTACTTATTTGCCGGCATATAGGGTGATTATAAATAGCTTATGAATATTATTTACTTAGAAATTAGTTACAATACCAAAACCGCTATTAGAGTTAGAAACTCAGTTATATATACATATCTTGTTTTGAGTAAAGTCGTTGAAATTAAATGCATTTTATTTCCAATTCGATTTTGATTTCGGCGGCTATAAATAAATGGCCATGTTTTTTAACATGGATTTCTTGTATAATATAAAATAGTTTTCTCTTTTGCGCAAAGTCTTAAAATTTCCCTGATTTCATTCTTATGAGCTTTTAAGAGATAGTACATAAATTTAGCAGCTAATATCAGACAAATACAAAACATAAAATAGATCCTCGCTACGCCTTTGCAGTTACCATTGGTGGTTCTAGTGATGTTTTAAACTTCTGTAGAATTTTTAATATTGCATTTTTTCCACATTCATTTCGAAGAAACTTTATTAATAGTCTCATTTGAGTTAATCTAACTTTACACGCAAAAATTTTTATTGAAATTTTATTGGAATACCAAAATAACAGCGAAGCGATTGACCATAACTGCTTTGTTAGTGATCAAACCTCTGCCAATTAATTCGAACTAAACTATTTTTTCGATATTCCTTTTTTTCAATTAAATTCGTGCCAATTCACGGGAAGTGGTATTCAATGTGTTTTATACCCTTCAAGCCACACTGGCTTATCGGTGGCCGTACTACCTCAACTCACAAACTATCTTCGAAAACATGTAGTACTAAAAATGTTCATAGTCACTAAGGAACAGATTTTCGTGTTTTCTAAAAAATGGGAAATTTTGAGTTAATCACTTCTAAATAACGAGTGCTATATACATGTATGCATCTATTTGCATATGTATATTTTTATGTTTAAAGAACATATTTAAACTACAGCAGGGGTATACATACATACATATGTATGTCCATATTTATAGTAGGTGCTTACATACATAGTACATATGTACATATGTATGTATGTACATTTTTTTCTGCGCACTTTTTTCTGATCGAACGCCATGAACGAATATTTGATAGTTATGAAGCATTCCAACTGTAGTTATGGCTAAGAAGACAACCATCAAATCAAACGTTCCTATTATGGTCCCAATTGAAGCTAGTTACGTTGGTATTGAGCAATTGTAGGGTTGGTTATTACACACTGGTCCAACACACACGCATTTCAAAAACGGTTTGTGAAGCTGCTAAACTGCAGCAAAATAGCAAGCAATAATACTCCTAGCAACCAAGAGCGAAAAAAAACTGAAAAGCAAAAGAAGCAATTCGTAAATGGGGCATTCCTTTGCAAATCGTTTAATTACTACTTACTTAAGTAACCCTTACTACTTACTTTGGTTAGGAATATAGAAGGATTAGAGATATTAGCCCGTTTAAACAGGATTAAGGGGTGTTTTAGTTGTGTTGTTATGCTAGAGGACCATCGATATTTACATATGTATAAATGGAGCGTGCCACTGAAGCAACTTAATGAATAAAATGCCGCAAATTTGCCAAAATTTATGAAAATGTACCAAATGAATACACGCCAATTTGTTCAAAAATCCTGTCAACGCTAGTTTGAAAAAAACGTGAAGTTGAACACTTCAACCTCAACAAGTTGCCATTTGAACTTACATACACATTTTTATTTTCCAAAAATCCCTAAATATAACGTATTTATACAAATTTGTCCTTTTCTTCCCTGCACTAACTTAATTCACTTTAAATCTCTACGGATGGGGGATTTTCCGTAAATGTATCAACACTGGCGTAAGCCGCGTAATTCTGGAAAGATCACTAGAAAAATAAGATCTAAGAGCGTTTTGAAAACTTAGCTCGCTTTCAAAAGATAAATCTATTCAAAATATAGTTCTTTCAGTGTATTTTTCAATTAAATGTTTGTCGCCAAAATAGCACTTAAGTCGATCTTAACAATATGTTGGAGAAGCAGTACTCGTACCTCAGTCCTATAAGCATCATTTGAGGTCTGATCTGAAATTATTGAATTGAAATGTTGCTAAAAATTCACCATTTATGCATGCACATCGGCATCTGAAATACATCAACCAACAGCTACCAAGCGAATCGAATGAACAAGATGAACTGTATCATCAGCTTGTAATTCCTTTTTAGATGATATAAACTGCTAGTTATTTAATTTGCTTTTTATTAAATGGTGGTTGCATTTATATAAATTTAATATGAAGAACTGTTTACAAGATGAAACTTAAAAAAATATCAAATATTACTCAAAGTAGCTAGTAATAAGTACTTCGTTTTTTATCAAAATTATTACCGCGAATACCTTTTGAAAGCGAGTGAACTTTGCATTACCTTCCCCAGCAGAAAAATTTGTTGCACAGTGATATCCAAATAAGTTTGTTAAGCTTAAAAGTAAAGATGTATTGTCAACGATTTTCCGTCGTCCCTTGTCCAAGTTTGTTTGGTGGCAAACCGGTTTTAAGCAGTCCGCCCGATTTTATAAAGAATAGCTCATATGTAAAAGTAACAAGTGTCGATTATGAGGACGAGAGATAGAAATATCATTTATAATATATACATACATCTGTACGTGCATACATTGGAGCATACTCGTATGTGTATAGCTAATATGTATCAATTTTCTGCGCTAAATTTTCACGTCTTTCAAACGGAAACGGAAATTTGCTTCTACCTATTATTGCTACACATTGACGGCTGTCAGCCGTATCTCTTATTGCATACAGAAGGGTAGAAATTTATACATATATCCACATACATACATACGTATTATATATGGATACAAATAAAAATGTGCGTTCACTGAGAATTAAGTTTTAAGCAGGGATCACACGAAATGTACATTTGCACCGATTTGTACATTTTCACAATTACACAGTGGTGTTGTTTGGATAGTTGTTATTGAGCTGAATTCATTCTCGATAAAAATTTCTAGAAAACATCACTCTGTGACTGCCAAATGTACTACAAATGTACATATCGTGTGATCCCTGCTTTAGTTGTAGATGCCTATGTATATGAGGGTAGATATTAACCGACAGCCAATTTGTTAACCGAGGACCAGCTTGTTTGAAAGATGTAATAACTGCACAGACACGGTGCGTGTGTTGGCCGAAACGTTTGAAATCGTAATCACGGAAACTCTTATTAATTTTATATTGCCACATATCGGTTTGGATTGAAACTTAGAAAGATAGAGCTTTTTCACCCGAGCTCATCGAGTGGGAGCCGTGCAGGTATTGTGCAAGCGTTAAGCTTTATATGATCTGCAGACAGTGCACACCTTTTGGCCACTAAATTGTTCCTGCATCGAGTGACGTTAGCGTATACCTAACTTTAGTCTGTTCACGCTAACACTAGTGCTTACTATTAACTGCATATTTTATTCGAAAAAAGCTAAGCACCTTTGTAGGCCGATGGCCGCAAAAAAGTCGGACCTGGATACCTCTGCATTACACGCCAACTTAGCTGTAACTAACTACTTTTGGACATAAAGTATCGACAAAAAACATGTTGTTAATTTTTTTACATTTGTATTCATTTAATTTACATTCAATATTGCATACTTGTTTATTGGTTTACATATTCTGCAGTAGGTGGTCCTATATCCGAAAAAGTTAACTGTAAGTTGGTTATTTTTAACAATTCTTAATTTTTCACTGCAAAGGTGTTAGCGGGTTACGCACCGATCACACATAGCAGTGGAAATCACTTAAATTGGTGCTTTATATGGTATATCTTCCATATCACTGATTATTTAGATATGATTTGTCTATATGTGTAACCCGAGGACAGCACTGCTCGTACTTGTTTTTAAATTAAGTACAAAATTAGTTGACAGAAAATGCATATCAAAGGTAAGGTCTTTAAGAGAGCTTTAATGCAAAACAATTTTTGATGGAAAAATATAAATTGATGAGATCTTATATAGTTAAAGTAAAAAAAACCAAGTTCGGGCGGAGTCGAACATTAGATACCCGGCGCAATTAAGAAATATAGTTTTTTTCACATTTCCGAAAACTAGCGCTACGTGGTAAGAAGAGGGGGGTTTTATCGCTATTTCGAACATCTTCGATAAACTTATATCACGCCCATTTTCCAAAATTCGATAATAATGTTACTTTTTTTCTAGGGACTGTTGTTAGTATCAATATTGTGTATCGTCCTTAAATTTCGAAATATCTAAGTTTCAAGCATTTCTGTAATTTACCGTCATATAAAAATTTCAATAATTTTCAGCGTTTTGCTTTTATGTGGCAAGCACAATAATCATACCGAGTTTGGTAAAAATTGATGGAACGATTACCGAGATACACATTTGTAGTCATAAGTGGGCGGATCCACCTATTTTCCAAAATTTTCTTAATAATATTTTTTACAAAAATTCTACTTAACATACTAATTTTCAACAATTTGCATCCAATATTTACTGAAATATCATAGTTCTGGGATTTTTCGAAAGTACCTTTATATGGGAAATGGACGTGCTTACTGTCCGATTTTGTCCATTCTCAATACCAAGTTACTTTGGATAAAGGGCCACCTACATACCAAATTTTTTCTTGATTTTTTTTAACTTAGTATATTTTCATAACACTGCATGACAACAAGTAAGAACGACATTACGGTACCTTTTTTTGTAATGATGTATTTTGAGTTGTTCTGTCTCACTGCATTAAAATTTAAATTTTCATAATAAGTGNCTTGAATAAAGGGCATCCTACATACCAAATTTTGTCGTGATATTTTTTTTAACTTAGTATATTTTCATAACACTGCATGACAACAAGTAAGAACGACATTACGGTACCTTTTTTTGTAATGATGTATTTTGAGTTGTTCTGTCTCACTGCATTAAAATTTAAATTTTCATAATAAGTGGACTTAGCGTTATGAGTATTTTAAAAAAATTTGTATGCCATAAAACGTCAACGTATGAACTAAACAATTTGATCAAACCTTCATAATATTCTGCTTTATTAAAGTATGAAATACACGAAATAATGGGTTTTTCAGAATTCAGAGAATTTTCTAATGTTATGGAAAATACTTAAATTCACTAGAACTTCAAAATCCTCAAAAATTCTCTTAGATCGCTGCACATATCAAAGTGACTAGTTGAAAGTCGGAAAGAAGATTTACTCGTGGATAGCGCTTTTTAACGAATACACTACTATGTTTTTCATGTACACGCTTTGGTAACCAATGGATTACGCCCCAGATGGGCTGGGAAAAATATCGTCTATTTATAAGAATTACAATAAGCTTCCGATATTAAAATATTTTTCACACATTTAGCTAGAGCTAAAAAAATATATACATAAATTTTAGCTAGAATCTCTCTACACAGTTATGCTCACATAAGTATGTATTTACCGTATTAACTGTCCGACCACACTTACTTTAATCACATACTGTTTTCCATGTCCATAGTCAAATTCACATGAATGTACATACATGGATACACGTGAGGGTGCGTGTGTTCGCTAACATATCACCGTACCCCTTGAGGCATGCGACAGCCTCAACTAGTAATTAATCTTTCTTTTGTTACCAAAGCTTCCGTTTGTTTCTCATTTTCTCTTCATTCTCTCCCATCCATTGTTGTTGTTGAATTTCTGTAATAGCCAGAACACAATGAAAACGACGAGCTACAAACCACAGCTGTCAAATTATTTTAACACGTACTCTTATGTAGATAATTATTTTGGCGACGACCGGGCTACGCGACGGCTGTGGTTGTGGCCAGATTAGATCTATTTCTATTTTTCTGGCGACAGATAAGGTTCTTCCTCTTCTTTTATGTCAAACTCATACAAATTCATGATGTCGCTGCCGCGTTCAAAGAAATCATGTCGCCATCGACAAAGCGTTTAGATAATAAAGATGACAAATTGGAAGCTGTGGTCGGTAGCTCGTCGTTTTCAATGTGTTCAGAACTTTATGCTGCACATTTCTATGACGCGTTCCACAAAACAGTTCAACGGTTCACGCACTCGTGTTAAGTGTTTTTCGCTTGTTGCCCAAAAGGCATTTAGCAATCTAGGTGGCTAGCGGTCGACATTAATTACACTAGATTGGCAGATTAAAGACAAAACTGGCTGATGTATGTAGCAGAATATGTTTTAGGTATGTACCTCCCATGTATCTTCCCTTTTATAACTTTGAAATTTTCAAACAACTTAACTTATGCAGCCATAAATTTACCTTTATTCCACTGTAATTTTAATTAAAGACCTCTTTGAAATTTTTTAACCAATGTATAACTAACACATTTAAAATTACTGTTGATTTAAATTAAAATACATTTACGATAATTCGTGGGCGTAGTCAGTACTGCGAAGGGCTCTCATATCGACAAGTAGATAACAATGAAATGACGCAAAAAATCGCCCAGATACGTAAACTTAATTTTAGGTCATAGATTATGGATCTGTATTTGATTTTTCTGGATTAAGTCATTTCCTCAAAATATTTTCATTTCGAGTTTGCATTGTGAATGAAAAAATGCAAACTTTAACAAGGAGAAATGTAAAACGAATACATGGCGTATGAGCAACCTGCTGTTCAAGCGGGCAGGGAAAAAAGGGTGATGATTTAGAATTCCCTCATATCTTGGGTAATTGTACCTACGTGAAATGTGAAATTTTGTGCATATTCTTTTTTTCTTTATATGAAAAGTAAGTTTGTATGTACGCAGTTTGTTACAGCTCTTTGATATATGCAAGTAGCGTTTGTAGGTATGAAAGCTTGTAGGGCAATCCGTAACATTGTGAAACACTTCGCTTGAAAGAAAAGTTCCCAATTTATTTTCTTTTGTTCTGTTAGTATACTATGCATGCAATTTTATGGATTTTAAAGAGCTTAATTAGCGATATTTCTAAAACAATAGAATACTAAATAACAACTAACCATTTTTGGCATTAACCCAGCAAACATTTGGAGTCATAAATGAGTCTTTAAGGAGTCCTATTTCCGAGCTATTACGCTCATAATGAGCTCATTTAAGAGTCCGATATGAGTGTGTTTCCCTTCCTACGAATGTCGACTTATATGAGCTTAAATTCATACATCAAATGAGCCTCAATATGAGTCATATTGGACTCTTATTGGCCTCATATACGGCTCATTTTGGACTCTTTTAAAACAAGTTTTGGCCTCATATATGACTCTTTTTGAGACCCTTATCGGCCTCATAAATTGCTACATTCGGACTCTTATTTTAGGTTGCTCTTTGAGTCTTATTCAACTCACTATATTTGCAAAGGCATTCCGCAAAAAGTCCTTGCAAATAACATACATACATACATACATACATGCATATACACATTCCAACATGCATTCAATAGCAGCAGCTGAAGCTAAATTTTGTTCATTTTTTGTTTTCTAATTATTTTCAATTTCTGTATAAACAAGTTTAGATATAAATTTCAAATCTTTATTGTTTTTATATTGGCACAAGGTGCTGGCTCATAACTTGGCTCATATATGAATCCTAAAAGATTCATATAAGAGTAAACAATTTTTTGTTTTTGAAACTCATATTTCTTACCTACCTAGGACACCTTTCGGACTCATATATTCTGAACGCTCAGAATATGTTTGCGGGGAAGCTGTACAACCGAATTTTGTAATTCGTAAAATAAAAGCATAAAATGATATAAGTTTTGCTTGTATACAACTGTTAAACCTACATAAACTCGTGATGGCTCCGTACGGTGATCGGTGTTTAATCATGGCAAATATAAAAATTTAAGAAAAATGTATGCACAATTAGTGCAAAAGTGTAGGCATTCAGCAGATGCTTGGCAAAAAGGAATTTATATCTATTATGTTGGAAGATGGAAAAAGGACACGCATTCAGAAGCAACCCCTAATGTGAGAAATTCAAGGTAGGAATATTCCAATATTAAAGTAGGTTTAACACAGTTTTTTTACTTTAATACCCAAACAATGTATCCTCGCTGGCGAACCTGGAACACATTTGGTAATTGTTTGTACTTACCACGAAAACGTAAAGCTAATGTTGGATGGTGGCGGCATCGCTAATATTACAGCTGGAACCATAATGGAACTTTCGTCCTATAAGGACTGTATTCTTGTAAAAATAACCAGTTCTGGTATAGATTCCCAGTGTAAAATTATAAAAGTTATAAAATAAAAACTTTCTAAGCTCGCTCATTACATTTTCATTAAAATTGCATGTAAATTTAACTAAATACGTATGTATTCACATGAGCAGCACAAAATAAACAACGATATGGAAAAAAATTACGAAACAAATCTTGTTAAGGGAAGAAAATACACAATGAAAGTGTAAGTCAAAACTCATTATTGTAGTTAAAATAAAGTCTCACAAGTATATTCAGGTATGTATATGTGAATAAATTTTCGTACCTCCCAAACTAATGAAAATCACATTCTTAAACTTATAGGGTATTATAATTATACCTGAGGCTATATTTAAAAAAAAATATATAATTAAAATAAAATATTGGTCGATGTTTTCACTTCCGACGTGATATAACAAAAAAAAAAAATTTGGAAAATTGATTTTGCATTTTATAAAGCGAGAAAATTTCTCATCAAATCTCGAAGTTTAAATTTTTTTTTTTTTTCAATACGAAAAAGTACTTTAGAAAAAAAACTAATTTTAATTCTTACTATTCTTTGGAAGCCCATAACTCGAAAAGTAACCATTATATAAAGAAAAAAAATACGCACACAATTTCATATTTCACATTTTAATTTTTTTGATAAAGAACAGGTTTTAATACAAAAAACATAGTTTTCTTTTGTTTTTGCATTGGTAGAATTTGATTTTTTTTAACCGACTTAAAAAAACGAGGAGGCTATCAATTCGTTGGACTATATATATTTTTTAACGTATGTTATCCCATAATTACGTAAACCGATTTCTATAATAAAGGAAAGGGTGTATCTCAGAGGTGGTCCTATATTAATTTTATTATTTTTGGTTTAGATCCGATCATTGGATCATGAAGAAGTTAACGGTCCTCTTAAATATTTATATGAGAATGGAAGTGTGTTTGGTTTTTTGCTTAGAAATTACTTGTTCATAAAAGTGAAAGAATCTGGGGGAAATGACCTGAACTAGAAAAACAAAATACAGATTCGTAATCTATGACTCAAAACTCAATTTACAGGATCCGGCGTTTTTTTTTTTTTTGTAATTTCAAAACTTCAGATTCTCCCTGCAGTGTTATTGTACATAATATGTGCATATTATGTATGTGCAAGCAGTCAGATATTAAGAAAGTTCACATTCACATTATAGACAAAAAATTTTTAGATTTTTGTCCACATATGCGGCACTGAGATAGCCATGAGATATACATATATATATGTAGTATTGTGCCTTTAAGTACGCACAAAAAAATCTTCCCTTTTCAGNCACAGTGCTCTTATATATGTATGTAGTATTGTGCCTTTAAGTACGCACAAAAAAATCTTCCCTTTTCAGCGTGTGAATTGGTATGTACATTAGACAGGGTCGCGAAAAAAGTGTGTAGTTACTATTTCTATATTTAAAACTTATTTAGAAACAATTTTAGCGTCATAAAAATTGTATTCACACAAATTGTATCCACATTCTAAAAACCGCCAAAATCAACTTTGAAATCTCTTTTTTTCGTATGAGGATGGATCCGATCATATGTTCATAGATATGTGAAAGGTGTTGAAAAACTCAAATTCGCTGATTGCACACTTCAATAGGCCCGCATTCACACACACACACACGTACGACGGCGCTTCCATTCACGGTGGCTTTTATCTGATACTCGTGTTGATTACCTCGCGCTGGTGGGCTGAGTGTATTTATTAAAAAATGTAGCTTGTATTTGCATAGCAAATTTTACAGAAGGAGATGTTGCACTGTAAAACTTGCGGGCTTGCAATGCCTCAGATAAAGGCTTTTAATTTCGCATAAAATAAGAAATTTTTAAAGGAGCGCTGAAAAAAATAAAAAAAAAGTTTAAAATAATTTCATCATGCACGGTATCAAATATGTAGTATGTAATCCTCTTACATAGTCGTGTATGTATGTAACATACGTGAGCAAGTACTTATATATTCATATACTTATATGCATGTATGTACTAAGTGCTAAAATTTAGAATTGATTGAACCGTTATACGGCAAAATTGGCCACCATTACAACAGCTTCAGCCTCAAACAATTCTATATTTCAATCTCTTCCTCCGCATAAGCAGCAATTGGAAACTATCGGCGGCGTATATGGCTATAGATAAAAATGCAGCAGATACGGCTAGCATTCCGACTCGACTGTCTTTGGTACTAAATGGACATAAAGGCGGGATGAAATACGAAAGTAAGTGAGAAAAAATATATGCTTAAAAGAACTTTATATACCCGATGCACGTACAGTAAACTGCACGATAGGCAAAAAAAACGATTTCAAACAGTTTGGAAAATATGTTAATTGAACCAAGATTGCTGGAAATCGATAAAGTAGGTGGTTTTTTGATTTAAAAAAATAATCTATAAACGTATTTCTTATTAAGAATTTGTTATAGGTTGGAGAAAATTGGTGACTTTAGTTATTGATATATCGGAATTTTCGTGTTTCTGAAATATACCGTTATATAGTAAGTAAACAGTTATCTTACCGGAAAATTGTATTACCAAAAAATTTTACCAATTCTTGTCACCGCGATTCCAGGTTGGTTGGTAATACAGTTAAAATATATAGCGATTCTGCATTGAAGAACTGTGGAAATTCTGGCAATATTTTCTTACCAGCTTATGAGATGGTAACAATATTTACCAATAAGAAGAGTACACAGAACGCGGAAAGGGTTTAAAAATTGACTGGAACTTTATCTACCGGTTACGAAATTTTTATTACCAGCACAGAATAGACCTTTCAGTAGCATTTTCTGCTAAGAGGCTATTACATATGTCGATATTGAGTGAATTGTCTTAAGTAGTTATTAATTTATCGCAGTTCTCGTACTTTAGTAAATTGGCGTAATATGGGAGGTGCCTGTGGTTCTTGCCTGATTTAAAAAATTTTCAAAAGGTTTCTTAGTGAGACTCTATTCAATGGTCGCACCGAGTTAGGTGGCGATTGGTATCTAAAGGGACTACAGATATACAACATTTCATCATAAGTGGGTGATGCCACGCCCATTTTCCAAAAATTGTATAACACTATTATATATATATGTATGTAATTTCATAATTCTTCATTACTTCACATTCCAACTTTTAATAATTTTGATATAGTAGTTATTTGCGGAAATATCGTGCATCGGTCGAAGTACTCTTTGTATTTAGTATCGTTGCCAGTTGTATTCCGAACTCATAAAGGCTATTGTCAACTCAATATCCAGTAACAGAAAACCGATCCCACTTTTGATGACGTACTAGATCAGACGAAGTATAACTAGTGCCTACAGGTATGCTGTGACATGGTAGGAAATTGAAATGCCTAGCCCTCATCTTACATCATGCTCCAAGCAGCAGGTATAACCAAGCGTACCTTTGGAAAGATGTTTTTATATTGCTCCAAATACTTTACTATTTTATGTGTATAATATTTGTAGTAAACTTTTTCGAACTTAACTACGCTAATTACGCGAGTAAATGCACAAAGGTTGCAACGAAAAAAATTTAATTCTGACTACAATTTGTGTATGTATTTACAAAAAACGCCGAACAGCCAAAAAGCTGCTCAATCGAGGGGCTGTGTAAGTGTCAGAATTGAAACGACAGCACAAAGGCGCAGTAGGCGGCGTACTAATTTTTACTGCCTAGCAGCAGTCAACCTTTCAAGCCGTCCATGCATTTTCGTCGCTTTATGCGTTCGTTACTGCCGATGAAAGTTAGAGTTCTTACATTTTATTTTACACCTCACGCTTTCCGCTGCTCACTTCACTTCCTTTACTACATATCCTTTGGAGTTTTTTTTTTGTCTTGCCCTCTCTCCTCTAATTGCAAATACCTACCTACAGCGCAATCCGAAAAAAGTAAACTGCTTCACAAAAGCGCTCTGCAAGCAAAGCAGCAGACTCTATATATATATATATACAAACATACATTCGTTAACTTTAACTTGGCACAAGCAGAGCTTCGCCGACAGCAATGCAGCTCATGTGGGGTCAAACGTATGTAATTTGAAGCTAATGAGCATTGCTCTTTTGTACTTGTACGTACACCATTTGCATGCACTATTCACACGGAATGTGCTGCAATTATTGTAGAGCTTCAATCAAATTCACACATACATATGTACAGACGCCAACGTCGAAGTGAAAATTCATTTTTAGCGTGCATATTTTAGTGGAAACCCATTGAGTTACAATCTAAGTTGGTACCCTGCAGTGAAAAGCTAATTAAATTATCCAGTGAATATTCTTGTAGATTATTTGGCATAACACTGGCGCGAAGGCAGACTAGTNTCATTTGCATGCACTATTCACACGGAATGTGCTGCAATTATTGTAGAGCTTCAATCAAATTCACACATACATATGTACAGACGCCCACGTCGAAGTGAAAATTCATTTATGAGTGCATATTTTAGTGGGAACCCATTGAGTTACAATCTAAGTTGGTACCCTGCAGTGAAAAGCTAATTAAATTATCCAGTAAATATTCTTGTAGATTATTTGGCATAACACTGGCGCGAAGGCAGACTAGTTCGATAACTGGTTGGATGCTGACGACTGTACGTTTCTCCGATGAACAAAAAAGGCAAAACAAAACCGTCTTTTCATCATGTGACGGCTTTTCATTCTTAAAACACAAGTTCGAAACCGCTTGGTTAGTCAAGAACTGTGGATTAGTTAGGCGGATAAATGCTGTGCATTTATTTTTGCTGTAAATAATTGGATCATGATATTCGAAAATACATATGTCCTTTTGGCCGAAACGAAGGAAATGATTTAAAATGTACTGGAGTTAGCGTAGCTTTTTTCGGGCACCAAGCCAGCCAAGTACACATGCTTCTTATGGATACATATATGTATGTATAAAATCTAAGCCAAACCTCTCTTGCGGTAAATTCGCTTCATACGTAATAATAACCTTTAAGCAGAGGATTTTGCGGCTTTTTGCCTGTCACTGAATGATAAATGGACTCCTGCAAAATGCTCTATTATGGTAAAGTTACTTAAGAGTCAGGAATTCTGATAACTCCTTCTGAAGTGTAATCAAAAAATATTTCAAATGCGACACTTGCGAGCATGTTTGGATGAAACAGCCAATAAGAAGGTTTTCAGTAAAANACGGTAAATTCGCTTCATACGTAATAATAACCTTTAAGCAGAGGATTTTGCGGCTTTTTGCCTGTCACTGAATGATCAATGGACTCCTGCAAAATGCTCTATTATGGTAAAGTTACTTAAGAGTCAGGAATTCTGATAACTCCTTCTGAAGTGTAATCAAAAAATATTTCAAATGCGACACTTGCGAGCATGTTTGGATGAAACAGCCAATAAGAAGGTTTTCAGTAAAAAATAAATAATATAAAAAAAA
>NW_016159795.1:36069-56039 GCF_001687245.7 Rhagoletis zephyria | reverse complement strand
TCCATTTATAAAAGCGTTGTATATTAAAAAGTTTTTTTTATATTATTTATTTTCTACTTTTTAGTCCTGTCTGAATAAAATTTTGCAATAGATATTAAAATAATTCAACGATATTAATAGAAAGGTGCACACACATGCATTTACATATGTATGTACATACAAACGAGCACCAATTAATTTTATTTAAAGAAATGAGGTGTCGTCTATTTCCGCTGTAGCAAACGTAGTACATAGGGCGACATCTAGATGTCATCTACCTCGCCCTATTCACTACAGCTGTCGCCCTATGCACTAGTTCACTACAGATGTCGCCCTATGCACTATGCTTTTTTATAGGAACTTTTCAGAGCAAAGCTTTATGGTGTCGGACACACAACATTGAAAATTTCCGGAACACAACATTGAAAGTTTCTGGAACACAACATTGCAAGTTGATAAAAGCGTTGTAAAAATAGAACGAAACTGTTAAAGTTACGCATACGCCCTGGAAGGCGTACTCTCTAACATCTGTGAGTGGCAGTGAAAATCGTACAGTAAATTTTTGTTCCATTTTTTGAAAATATTTTGTCTTATTGAAATCCATACATAGAATAAAATTGTAAAGAGTTGCCACCTTTTTGAAAACTGCATGTTTAAGAAAATTAAAAGATAAAAGATGTATTGCAATATGCCTGTCAAAAGAAAGAAGTCTGGGAAGGCCTACAGTCTAAAATATTTTTGTGGAGGATGCCACATGTTGCAAACTTGTATTTGATTTAATTTATAAGATAAATTAAATAGTGCAATATGGATATCAAACAACACATAAATAAGTTAACTTCCGAAAACATTTTTGAGGAGGGTTGCCATCTGTTTGAAAAATTTTAAATTGATAAAATAAATTGATAAAATAAAAAATAAAATTTTAAATTGATAAAATAAATGAAATATTACAGTACGGGTATCAAACAAGACAAAAATACTTATAAGGCACAGTGCTTAGAAGTAAGTGCTAGTTAATAATAAATATATAAAATAAAAAAAAAAACCTTTTTAATATACAACGATTTTATAAATGGATTAAAAAATAGAAAATAATATTTCTCAGTCCCATAGAATTTGTTTTGATAACTTTTAAAATTTGATTTGATTACTCACGAAAATTTCCATTTGAAATTGGCTCTGACATTGAGACAATGCAGAAGGAGTGCAAAAATATTTTGCTAGCGGCCAATGAGATTCCCTACACTGAGAAAAAAAAAACACTTTGTAAGAATAAAATTTTTTTGTTTGATTACCGTTTAAAAATTTTCGTATTTAAATCGAGTGAAAAATGTTAACGAAATGGATTTTTCCATTATACATACACTACGTATAATGGAAATATTCAATTCAAATACGCCCGTATTAAAATGAAGCATTATTCACTGCACGGATGGCGTTTTGCACGTCTCGGGTGCTTTATCATATGTAATTAAGAACGTATATGTATGTATGCAAGGCATACACAGCGGTGACAGCACATACACACATACACATATACATGATATGACATATTGCACTAATCGCACGCTATGATGTTGATTCGAACTCAACATTTGAAAGCACATTTACATGGATGGCTGTAGCTGAGTGTGCAAAGACGCTTGATACAATTAGTTGCGCCCAAGAGGGTCAGGGTTCAATTACCATCAGACAGTAGATAAAATAAAATTGTTTTCCTTCTTAATTACGAAAGAGCATCTGTGTACTTCACAACCACATATTTTGGTTGGTTTGGTTTTTGTACTACAAGTAAAAACTTAATAACTAAACAATGTATCAACAGTGTTGAAATACAAAAATATTAAAATTAAAAAAAAAAATCTTAGAAAATCCTTAAAGATATTTTATCACCAATTTTCTCACTCATAGTCCAGAATAACACTAAACTTATACATACTATTAAATACATATTTGAGTTTTCCTTAATTAAAAATATATAGCAATGTGCACTCACCTTTGCAAAATCGTGTGCCTTCAAGGCTGCGGCCGCGTCTTGTGTACGTTTCGTTTCCGTTATGACATAACGGGCGCGACGCAATAGTACCGGATCTGACTGCAACACTGTAATTAAATTAACGCAAGAAAAGCAACGTTATCAAGGAATGCCAGAAATTTCAAAACTTACAACGAAATGTGCACCCATATACATACATACATACATTTATGAAATTTACCCGTACGAGTGTTTTATAAATGCGAAGGCAGCGACGCGAAAGTTGCGCACTCACGGTTTAATTATTGAAAAAAAAATCATGAAATGAATGAGTGAAATTTTTAATGAGTTGCGACGTTCTTTCAACTCTATCTAACCACATGGTAAATGCACGGAAATAAGGGCTAGAGCACACACATATTTTCAAAGAAATACTTGCACTAAAATAACAAGTAAGTAGAAAGCCTGCCGGCAACTGCCTACTAGTCACCTTACACTGCCTTTTAATATTTATGTGTTTAATTTTTTCTTTATTTTTTTTTTACTTGCTAAACATTCAATAGTTGCAACTAGCTCACAGAAAATGCAAGAATGCATGCAAGCGCATGAAATGCACGGTAATGCGAATTCAAGCGACTACCGCGGAGGGAAGGGAGCAATACCACAGCCACCGATTGCGTGACTTTCAAATGGTCTGAAGTAGCGCCTAATCTGGCAGTAATTGCTACTTGCAATTGTGGAAGCTATGCAATGGAGAGAGGGGGAAAAAGGGGCGACTTTTGCTGCAATGACAGCGTTTTCGCAGGCGTCCTTGCAACATGCATGCAATTCACCTTCCTTGCCTAATTGCAGCTGGGGACGACGAAAAGAAAACGGATGCTGAGATGCAAAACCTGATATGGCGGCATAATTGCGTATTCACACCTAATGATTTCCGCACACACTTCTCTTCTGCTGCTTCTTCTTTTAGTTAAATATTTGAAAATTTTTGCTTGAACCAGTTGCTTTTAACACCCAAGCGCTAATGCGACAAGCGATAAGCCGACTGGAAGCGAATTTTTTCCCTAGATAAGCGACTTTGTGACTTAATTGAAAGCAAAAATTCCATTAAAAGAATTAACCGCTTTTACTTAGTTGCGGCTTAGCTTTCTTTCTTTGCCTTTGTTACATTTAAAAGCATCGAAATTTTTGCGCCACGAAGCAAAATAAAATCCCACAAAATGCATAAATAAAAGAGCAGAAGAGTAAAACTTTGCAAAAAGAAAATTATCAGTGTAGTCACAACGTTTTTATATTTATTACCAAAATTGCCAGAAAAAAGTTAGAAAATGTAACCAGAAATTACCAAAATTATTTTATGTGCCCAGCAGATGTTACTTAGCCCCCAAGAAGAACCGACTTGATGCTGTTGAACTCCTTATGAGGTTACCCGGTTGGTCGTATTTATGCGAATAAACCTCAAACTTTGGAGCACTTGTAAATCAAAATTTTTAAAATTTTGGCAGCAAAAAATATCTTAAAACAAATCAACGCTAGAAGGCAGCTCAGAAAGCTTTAGACTCACATATAGACAAAGCAAGTCCCTTACTGAATTCTGTAGATTCTTGAATAAGAACATATAGAGGATATTAAGACAATCTTTTTTTTTATTGAATAACGCAAACATATCGATGGCTGAGTGGAACATCGACCTATCTCGGCAGCCAGTTCAAAAACGCTCTATCTCAGTAAGCTTTTCAAGAACGCCCTACTTTATAATTTTATTGAAAAACGCCCTCTTTCAGAATTTTATTGAAAAATACCGTATCTCAGAATTCGGTTCAAAAACGCCCTATCTCAAACGAAAATACATTGGAAAAAAAAGCTGAGATAGGGCGATTTTGAATCGGCAGCTGAGATAGGGCGTTCTTCTACTAAATTCCAAGATAGGGCGTTTTTCAAACAAATTCTGAAGTAGAGCGTTGTTGAACAGTTTTCTGAGATAGAGCGTTGTTCAAAAATTTAGGCGTTTTCGAACTAGCTGGCGAGATAGGTCGATCTTCCACTCAGCCCTCGATATGACCAACCAAATAAGGCATTATCTATCTTTTGCTGGTAATACCGACATCCGGTTCCGACCGGAAGTCCATATTTTAATTAGCTGCATATGCTTTTATAACAGATTTGTATTCTGAGATTAAAAATACTTAACTTTTGTTTGAAACTTTTTTTGCCGGAAGTGTCTTTTCAACCCCTAACTGACCTCCGACTTCTTCGCAGACTTCTTAAATGAGTGAACATGTTTTAATTGAAAAAAGAAAAAATATTATTTTTTTTTAAATAGCGCATATGTATGTAGATGTTTTTGCCACGGATTTGAGGATAAAAATACATAACTTTTGCCCGAAACTTTTTTTTCTGAAATAGACTTCAAGATAAAATAATGCACTTTCGGCCAATTTGAACCACTCCCGGTCGAAACCGGAAGTCGGTGATACAACGAAAGGTAGAGCATCCTGACTTGGTAATTCATATTCTTTCATTTTTCAATAAAACAGAATTTTAGAGGGGCTGGACGGGTGATCTAGGACACCCTGTATAAAATTCTACTCATACGGGTGCCGGGTGCATCGGGATATTGAGGGTAGTTTCTAAGCTGACGAACTGACAAAGAGAGATCAGAGGGTACTTCTGTACCCGGAAACTCACATCGTTCTTCGTAGTTTTAAACAGCAAAGTTATGTCCTTCTCCATGAAAACTCTCGGGATCGCTTCGTAATGTGGAATACTTAAGAACGTGACTATGCATCAAACATGTAAGACCGAATCAAAAAAGTTAACGAGTTGAAAACTTAATTAGCAAATTACCAATTTGATAAACAGGTTAAAAATTACCAATTCTGGTGAAAAAATTACCAAAGCGGCAACACTGAACCACGGTATCAAATAGTATTTTTCAATTACGCCAACGAAATAGCAAAATGCAATGATAATATCGCAATTACCAGCCGACAAGCTGAGGCATAAACGAAACCAAGAGAATTTCGAAAAAAAATCCAAATTTCAGCAAGAACAACAATTCAATACACGTAACATGCAACTCATAACCAACGTGCAAAAATCTTCATGCCAGAAAGGCGATTATCAGCAGCCAGAGGTCATAACCAAGCACCCGGCCTAGCAGACTTTAGCTCACACACACACATACACACACGCACACACACATACAAACATATGCACAGCCAAGCAAATAGAAATTTCTAACATGAAGGCGACAGAAAATGAAAAGATTGCACTGAAACGAAATGATTGCATTTTACGAAGAATTCAATTGAATTTTTGGAATGCTTGCTTTTCATAGATAATCTTTCGATTTAGTGCAGCAGCCAATAACAGATAAGTAAGCGGAAGTGTGCAACTCACCACCATGTGTAGTGTAGTTAAGTAGCTTTGTGCAAAAATACATACATACATTAGAATACAATAGATGCCATTTGTGCAAAGCAATTGCCAAAAGGCCGACTGTTTGGCAAAGAAATGCGGTTAAGGAAATGTGATGAGATCCACAGAAGATATGATATTTATGTGCATACATATTTAGGTATGTCGGCGCTGCAATAATATTGAAACAAAGTTTTAAGGCACTACTGACCAAAGAATAATTAAAAATTTATTGGCGGTAGTTATTTCAGAAAAATACTTAAAATTAAGAACTATTCTGGGTGTAAATTATTATGAGTTTTATTTTTTGGCCTTGAGAATTATTATTGGGAAAATATAAGGTAAGGTTTAAGTAGTTACCCCTACAAACATCAGTCTATATACGTACATGTGTATGTCAGGGCAACGAAAAATAACGGCGAGGAAAACGCTGTGTGCCTGGAATGAAATTTCACAAGCGGTGAGCTCATTAGGACTAGCTAAAAACCAGAGACCGCAAATAACGATTATCCTTTGAAATTTCAACTCAAAAAATCACGCGGAAAGAGAAATGCTGCGTGCATAAGGAGTAAACCAATATATTTCTTATTACTCGGAGTACCTTCAGCGGCACTGATTTTTATTTTTTAATTTTTACTTATAAAAATCAAGTTTAACCATTATATTTTGAGTTTTATTTTTTACTCAGAAAATAATCGTTATGGTTTGAGTTTTGTTTTTTGCTCGGAAAATAATCGTTATTTCTTGAGTTTTATTTTTTGCTCAGAAAATAAAACTTAATGTGTGCGTATGCGCATGCGTGAATAGACAGGGGGCGGCTGCATTAAACCTTTAACGCCACTGTGGAGTGGGTAATGAAAATACAGATACCAGGGCAGAAACAAAAAGAACCACATTTCTAAAGAAAAAGTGCAAAAAACCGCATACGAATCTGCAAAAATTAAGTTTTATTTTCTGAGCAAAAAATAAAACTCAAGAAATAACTATTATTTTCCGAGGAAAAAATAAAACTTAAAACGTAATTATTATTTTCCGAGCAACAAATAAAACTCAGTTAATAACGATTAAAAAGTGATTTTTATAATAAAACTTATAACCGTTACGGTCCCTGCTAAAAACTGGAATTCAAGAAGTTAAAAACATCGCCTCACAAAACCTGAACCACAGCGTCTCATGTCGAGTATGACAAACGGACATTTTTCTTTCAATAAACTGTTAGAATATAACAAATGGTGAACATGGTGATCGCGTAAATGCTGACAAATTTTAAAATTTTATTATTAAGAAATAAAAGTGGACACATATAAATTAGATGTTTTTAATACATATTCTACTTACTAGCTTCATCAACTAACATTTTTGTAAAATCAACATACTTAAAAGACAAAAAATGCATAACCAATTCCAAAGAAATCTGCAAACGTCGCCGCTATTACAGCGATTTTACTGAACGAAAATGGGTCGCATTGCAGTGTCAATAAAACTTTACTTTGCTCACTATGACTAACTTTTATTATTGTCAATTTTGGCTGCGCCTTTGTTTCAGCTAGTTGAGTGTGAGAAGAAAGAATCGCTGCTTTGGCAAGCAGCCAAAGTAATCAACAGCCAAGCGCAGAAGGCAGAGAAGCAAACTGAAAGAGATGACGTTACGCCAGGAGCAAATTACCTAAGATTAAGGGGGGTTAAATGAACGTCTCTCACTGCCAAAATGGCATTTCTCTACGTGACAGAGTCAAAATAATGAAGAAGATATTAACTGCTGACATAAAAATATAAGTATGAATGTATGTAGATGTATTTAATTTTCAATCATAAATATCAATGTTGCTTGGGAATTTTCGTACGTATGCAATTGCTGCCATTCTTATGCAACTTAAGTTGCAGGTAACTTTTGTGGAAGTATGATTCATGTTGCGCTCCATTAAAAAGTTAAAACTTTCTTGCTGTAGATCCTTTAAATGTGGCTTGGCGCCATCGATACCTTTGGTCGCAGTAAACGGATACAAAATGTCGCAGCATCAATTAACGTTGAATAAATTTTGCTCAAATCGAGGATATAAAAATGCTAAACAAAGTTGCGGGTGATCAAAAAGAATAGCAAATTAACGTGAAGATGATGGCTTACGTTGTGTAGCAAAAATGGGCTGCAAGTTGCAGGAGCCAGTAGAATAGCAAAAATATTTTTTGCCACTATGTTACTCTAAATTTCGTTCGTAATCAAAAGTAAGAGTTGGAATTTTGCAAAAATTTGGTGCTTCTAAAAGTCCTCAAGCTTTTCCTGTCTTTTTTCGACACGTTTTTTGTAAAATAACGGGCAGATGCCAAATTATTAGAGCGTAGTTTTTCTTTGTTGAGAGAGAAGTCTGCTTTGCACTTGTCCATTGAGTCAAAAATAGAAATTTTTGGCAAGAGTTGTTTTTTTTTTATACCCGAAACTTCAATTCAAAAAGTCAGTCAGAAAGAATGATTTAAATTTTCTTTACTTGTTTCAAAAAGGTCAGCAATTGACCGTTATTTTATACTCATATTTTTACAATCAAAAATAACTCTTCAATTTTAACTTTTATTTTTCCAGTTAAAAATTAAAGTTAAATTTTGACTTATATTTTTTCAGTGAACAATAAAAGTTAAAATCTGACTTTTATTTTTTCAGTCAAAAATAACATCTGAAATTTTACTTTTATTCTTTTTTTGTCAAAAATAGCACATTCACATCCTTTGAATTACAGTTTTCCATCTTCCGTAAATATATTTCCTAGATAAACATTTAGTTTCTTTAATTTAAACTTTAAGTTATCCACCATTTTCAGCAATGACTCGGAATTTAGTTTAACAATTAATATAGCTGCCAAGTTCTGATCGAACAAATTGTACCGCGAACCACTAAGAACAAGCTTGGGTGTTGAGAACGCGCGTTCTACACCGACTTGAGTTGCTGCCACTTGATGTATATTACATGCCAGATCTCCTAAGTCAGGGATATATTTTTAAGTTGTCCGATCTGGTCGGTTCCGAAAAATTATAAATATATTATTAAAAGGCGTAAAGCTCGGGATGTGTGGAGAAAAACTAAAATTTTCAATTCCACGTGGCATTGCGCCCTTTCTGTTTGCAAGACCATACTATGCTGCTGAGCTATTTCCGTTGATTTGACCTTCCTCTATGCATGGTTTTAATACACGAGTGGCTTTTTCCTTGTTTCCTACTATGAATCCAACTCTTGCCCAAATCATCGCAATCTGAATGTCTTAAAACCATTTTAAAATGACCCCATTGTCACTGAAGGATCGCAGATCGGGTATACTAATGATGGTTTCCAAGGCATGAGAGCTTTGATGGCAACGAGAGGGCAGCTACTCTAGTGAGGGCAACTAGCCTGCATTGCCTTCAGATTTTCTACGGTTCAGCCAATAAGATGTCAGGATTTTCAGGTTGCGTATGTCAGTGGGTAAAAGGCAGTCCAAAAAACTTGCTTAACCTTGGCCGGGAGTACCTAAAAAGTTTCAATGAATACATGGTAGGATACTGCAAGCTTATGTAGCACATTTGTGACTACGATGAAATAGCCTGTAGGTTCTGTGGGCTGGCGAAGTAAATCGCATAGCATAAAATACGTGATTTCTACCTTCAGAATTTATCTACCGTTTTCCTTTTTTTATTTAATATTCATTTATTTTTATATAAACATTGCATATTCTTCGTGTAAATCCGATTTTAAAATTTTATACACATTTAAAAAAAATTTGTCAGCAAAGGTGTGTGCTATCGTAATGACCAGCAGTGCATAAGTTAATAATATTTTTAGTACAATAAAGTGAACTTTTTGTTTGTTGACAGTGTCATGCATTTTCTTCCGTACAAAGTATGCTCGACAAAATTTTTAAATGGAAGAAAAAGAGCACCACCGTCAGCAAAAAAGTTTTCATAAAAAAAACGGTATTTTGTAGCGACTTGAAACTTGCATTTATTACACTAGAATTAAATGGACTATAAAACGCATGCGCGAAATTTCTCAAAAATTTTATTACATATGCACTGCAGGACATTTTTTATAAAAAATTTATGAATATTCTGAGGATCAAAAGGGTGTGCTAATCTAATGACTGGGATTGTATAAGTATTCTCACACTTATACATCTTGGAGAACTTTGATTTCTTACATCCAGAATGTGGAACATAGCACTCTTCAAAGTGCTAAATTTCATAAATGGCCTAAGGCTGGAGTGACCAGTACACAATACAAAATTAAGTGTGACTTTTGAAAATCAATACAGACTTATTTTTACCATAACCAAAGCCGAAATGTTGCAATGATACTATGGCTCAGTTCTTGGGAATTTTCGCATTTTTCTAAATGATTTTATAACTTCATTTGCACACAACCAAATTCTGAGTGGGCGAGTGTGAATATTATTCGAAGAAGAGGTTGCATCATCAAGACAGCGATAAAGTCAGTAAACTTATGACAAGGCTCCATAAAAGCACTCGAAAACCCAACAAATAAAGCGCATAAAGTAAGAAGGCGGCAAAAATTTAGGCTCAGCGCATAAATTGCAATGCTTGCATATGCACCATGCATCAATATGACTTTGTGTTTGCATTTTGAGGAAATGCGGAAGGTAAGCCCACGCGCAAAATGCAAAGCAAAAAAAAAGCGTTTTCATAGCTTCAATTTGAATTGCAGGCGCAAGCAACTGCGACACATCTACGCGCAAAAGCTTCAGCGAAAGGAATTCGCAATCAAGCGCTCCATTTTCCCTTACCTTTTTGTGTGGGCACATGTGTTCATTTGTATGTGCATTGCGCGCGTGTGACACCTTTCCGGTTTGGTGCCATTACAGCATTGGACATATTCAACGACAGTGGCGAGATAGTCACATCAGCAGCAGGTTGCCTTACCCCAGCGAAAGCATTTTCTTTTGTATTTGCGCTGCTATCCACTCTTCTTCCCACACTCAATTTTCACACCTTTTAGTTTTTATTTCGTTATCGTGGCTGCCGCTGCCCACTATCTGCTATCTGCTGCTGAGTCGATTCTGTCATTGGCGCTCTATTTACTATGAAGCCAATTTGTACGCTGAATTGGCTGCTTGCCGCATATTTGTACTCCCTCCCACTTCTTGGCGTCTTTTGGCTGCTGATGTACGGCGTTAAGCAGACTTTGTGTAGCTGTGCCAAATTACCTTGATGCCACGAGCCGCAGGCAAATGACTCTTCACTTCCGGTGAATGCCAGAGCACAGCAGAAGGGGAAGCAAACTCAGTCGCTCCAACAAAGAAAAACACAATCATTTATACATGCTATAAATATGCACATATGTATGTATGTATGAATATGTCTGTGTGCAACCAATTTCTGTAGGTATTTGCGGTTAACTGACAACAGCAGCGAAGTGTAAGGCGCAAGGCGAGAGGAAACACAAATTTATCGCCTCAATGAAGCGCTGCGCTGCGGCTGCGGCTGCAGGCCGCTTTTTTACTTTTCATTTTCATTGCTCTGTTGCCGTGAGTTGTGGAAATGCCTCGCCTAAAAGGTATGCACCGGCAGGCATATTACCTTTGACAAGTTGGCTATATTTTTTATTTTTTTTTGACAATTTTCTTTTTTAGTTTACTTTGCTTGTGGTAGCATTAATTTTTGCTTGCATGGTATTGGTAGGCATCGGAGGCCGCCAAAGGAGAATCATTTTTTGCCATAGTTTGTTTGCTTTTTTAATTTTTCTGACATGCTCAGATGAAGCTGCAATACGCGTTTGTGTGTGCAGGACAATTTTCTGTGCGGAATAAAATGTAATAATCATACCTTAAATTCCAAACATCTCAGCATGTGAAAACAAAGCTCGACGAAGCTCCCATCAAAATTCTATGACGCACAGTGCTTCCCTTTCATGTAAAATGTTAGCAAAACTAGAATTGTGGATGAATGCAAATGGCATTTGTTTCTTAGTGAAAGTTGTGAAAGTTCAGTTTGGTTTTTGATAGCTTTCTGAAAGTTTCTCTGTAAATGCAGTTTGGGGTCGAAAATTGGTGTTATTGTATTATTTACAGTGAAACCTTCCTTGGGAGGACACTCACCGTCAGTCATTCTTTGTCCGCCCAAGAGAGGTGTCCGCTCAATGGAAGGGAAGCTTATTTTAGAACTTTCTAATGTTTGAATTAATTGAATAGTCACTATTTCTTACTTGAATAAAAGATATTGATATTACATCGTTTAAACAAAAATGTGCATGTATTTTTTCAAAAGTGCATATTTCATTTATTTATAAAATTCTCCATAAACCGTATATACACCACTTTTCCATAGCCCTGATAGTTTCTGCGAAATTAGTTATTAATTCCAGATTTTTTTTTTTATGGTAAATTGCAAAAATTTAAGCTTTAACTGGGAAAAAGTAAAAAAACACCGTGTCTGTTCCTTTAGAAAAAAATTAACCTACCAATGAAGAAAATAATGATTGGTCAAATGAAAATACGCAAGAATTTTATGTATGAAATATGAGCTGAAAAGAGTGTTAGTCATACGCGACGTACACCTGAGTAGGTCGAGTACTTGCATCGAAAGGAAAAGGTGTCAAAAATTATTAACTAATTTATCAGAAACTATCAGGGCTATCGAAAAGTGATGTACATACATGTATGCAAAATTTTATTTGTTTCATTTCTCGTATTACGATTATCCAATTCTTTCGTAAGATATACGTGATTAAGTGAAACAACTATTTCTTAAAGCTGAAAAGTTATTTAGCAAATATCTCGAAAAGTTATCCATAGAGAAATTCTACATAGGAATTGGATAGTGGCATCCATAGAACTTTTTTGCTGTAAACCAGTGTAATTGATTGGAACAAATTATGTATAATGCTTTTGTCTCTTCGAAGAAGCTTCAAGCGCTCGATACAGAAAATTACTTATATATAAATGAGGCATGATTCAGTAGTAAAAGGTTTGCTCAAAAAACAGTTTTCTCGCTCCCTCTTGACAAAATCGGCGTCTTTAGCAAGGCACCGTGTGTGTTTGCAACCTTTTGTAACGGAGTGTCAACACTCTAATGTCACTAGTGAGCAAAAATTTAATTTTAATTATTGAATCGTGTAAATGACCTACGATCTTAAAGTCTTTTAAATATTATTAAAATATTTGCTGGTCTATGAATAATTGCTTAATTTTACCTTTTACACGCCAAACGAATGTAGATTTGCAATTTGCAAAAACAACGATGTTGAGAAAAAACATCGATGTTTCTCCAGCTCTAAGTAGCAAGTCTCGCTGAGAACTGTCTACTAGATAACTGTTTAAGAGACAGCCCTTTCTATTTTTATTTAAACTTAAACCACTGTGCGTCCTATATTACGCCTATAGCATTTTTTTGTCAACACAAATCATATGAAAAATAAAAAAAAAATACTTTACATGCATACGACACCAAATACCTACGTCAGCAAGCGGCCACATAACTAGCATTCTGTGAAGATTTTAGTTTCTTGTCCGCTGAAGCGACTAAAGTGCCTGAGATGCCTGGATGCTATTTATTTGCTACCTCAGACACCTCAAAGACAAATGAATTGGCCAGATAGCAAGCAACATTTTCAAACCTACACAATTGCATATGTAAATCTGTATGTACATATGTGTGAGCCTGTACGTGTGTCGTTGAGGGGAAAACACACAAAAATAAATACTTAAAAAGTTATTTTCAGCGAAATTTTTTCTTGCTTCCACCAGACAAACTGGCTGCTCCAAAGCAGTTGACGTTTTACTGCTCTGATTCCCTTGCGGTCGTACATCTTAAATTACAAAAACACCTTCCAGCATACGCCACTCTGCATGCGCATTTCTATCTCAGATTCACAACAGCATTATATGTATGTATGTATGTAAAAGGACCAACTTTGGCTGCCTCTCGCTCTCCCTTTCCCACGAATGCTCGATGACGGATGCTTGCTGCTTGATAGTTGATGGCCGATGGCATGCCATGTCATCATCATTTTAATTTCTGGCACTCGTAAAGCTGTTGGCCGTAATTGCCAAAGTGACAATGAGGGCATAACGGCAGCAGCACAAAATCATGAGCCATATACACACATTCGTGGATGGCGATGATGATGATGCCGCAAACAAAAATGCACTCACACCCATACAACTGCATGTGTGTGTGCTGCTGCTGCTACTGCTCCTCCTCCTCACTCACACCATCATATTCCCAATCTGTTTAATATGTAGTATGGGAAGCAGATTGGCGACCGTCTGTTGTGTTGGTTGGTGTCAACGATGAAGTGATGAAGTCAACGCAGTGAAAAAGTGTAATTTAGAAAAAAGTGGCTATATAGCGCCGTCAGCGGCAATATCGGTGTAACGCCATGTGACTGGAGAATACTGAATAAATGTATGCTTGCAATCTCGAGCGTAAGTGGCTACACAACGCCTCAGCCGCTGGTAGAAAAATTGTGAAAACGTAACGCCGCGCCGCAGGAGGAGGATATACAAAAATATGCGCAATCAAGCGTTGTGAGGTTGCACTTTTTACGCTCGACTGCACTGCCAAAGGTGGCAAGTGGCAAAAGGCATGTTGCATACGACAAGTGGCAAAAGGCATGTTGTAAGTATGTATGTATGTATATGTATACTCCCACACTCATTGTTGAGCAGATACGCAGACAGCAGCACCAAAGTGTGTTGTTAACTTGGTTTGGTTTGAGTGAGCTTGAGGGATGATGAATGTTCTGCATGTTACGTATGTATGTATATGACGTGGTGCATGTGTGTGTGTGTGTGTGCTAAATATGTGTGCAAATATGAATTTATGTATCCATGTTACGATCTCCATAAAAAATCATTTTAATTCTTTTCCGCTTTTTTCTTCTTCCTATTTTTTCACATTTTCGACATTTTACATTTATTACATTTACACCCGCTTATGGTTTTCTGCTTCATTTTAACAAAGTGAAATGCGCACATTTTTGATTGAGCACTTCATTACTAGCATTTCCATGTCTGCATGATCCACAGATTTTTCTGAATTTATTTTATTTTTTTTTTTTTTATGGTAACACGTTGGCTGTAATCAAGTGCGCAATGTAATAGTATGATTCGGTAATTTGCAATAACCATTTATGTACATACATACATGTATATTTTACCCATTCCGATGTGCAAATTGGCTTAGCGCAAATTTCACGCGAATATTGTAAAATATTGCACGAATCATTTTTAACTAATTGTCCGCTTTGAGTGGTTTGATATAGAGAATTTCATATTCTCATGCGGTATAAATTCATTAAATTCGCCGCTGTTGTAAAAGTTATTCGGTTTCATGTAAAAGCACGATTGTATATGAGTTTTATAATGGTTGGCTTGCGAAAAATCGAAGAGTGAATCGATTGCTGAGTGGACGATCGACCTATATCGGCAACCAATTCGAAAATGCTTGTATCTCAAAAAACTTTTCAAGAACTCCCTCTTTCAGAATTTTATTGAAAAACACTCTATCTCAGACTTTGATTGAAGAACGCCCTATGTCAGAGTACGATTCAAAAATGCCCTATCTCATTTCAAAATGTATTGAAAATGTCCTCATATAGGGCTTTTTTTAATCGGCTGCTGAGATAGGTCGTTTTTGAAACGAATTTTCGAAATAGGGCGTTATTCAACCAAATTCTGGAATAGGACGTTTTTGCTGTATAGAATCTTACATATCGATACCTAAAGGTAAAAAGGGACAAGTACACTTTTTTCAAAATTTAGTTTTTGATGCAGAATGACAAATAATGCGAACACATCGATTTTTCGTCTCTTCTGAACAAATTTCACCTTTAGATACCGATATGTATATAAATGAAATGTCGTGTGTTGGTCATCGCATCACCTAACAACGGTTGAACTGATTTCCCTAATTTGTTGCTGATACGTAGGCCGATTAGTGTTTGTATGGCCCTTTTTCCTGTAGATGGACCAGGGAACGATCGTAGTTCCATCAAATCAAAGTACAGGGACAGTATTTTCAGGGATAGTTATCGAGAGTTCTTACTTTAATTTAAGCCTCAGGGGAAGGTTATATCACCTTTCGCTGGAGCTTTTCAAATATTGCAAAAAACGTCATTTTTGACACTTTGACTTCCACCCCTATTCTGCAACACTTTCTTATTCAGATTTTGCTACGAATCGTATAAATGGTATGCTGCAATCCGAATCGTATCTTTGAACTTTCGAAATCAACAGCTTTTTTGCGTAATTTTGTATGAAAACAATTCTGTGTCGGAAGCGAGTTAAAAATTAAGCAAAAAGATGTAAATCGATGGGTGTTCGCAGGATATATTAGTAGTGTTCTTTTAAATAGACAAATTTGCCTTGCGCATATGGGCAAATCTAAAAAAACAGGTAACCTTGGTGTTTTTTAGCTTTATTTTCACTATTGGAAACTATATCAAGCTGGTTGCTTTTGGATATAATTCATTGACGTATACTTGAAGCCTCAAAAAAAATTTGGATCAATTTGCCGCATAACTTTTGAATTATAGGTGTTTAAATAAAAAATAATAATGAAAACAAGTGAATTTTTTATGTAATTTTTAAGAGGTGAAAAATAATTATGCCATAACTTTGAAGCACACCATATACTGATTTGAAATTGTATGTGCAATTAGGACTTATGTGTACACTTCAAATGTAGTAGGTAAGAAAAGTGTGCATTAAAAAATAACGAAATGGCAAGTAACTCAAAGTCTGTAATTCCACATTTCACAATTTTCAAAATTTTCGGTTTATCGCGTATAGTTTTTGAAGCATTTAAGTTTAAGAACTTTTTAAGTATGTATTGTATACTACAAACAATTACGAATAATCTCATACCTGAGCAAGAGCTGTGCTTTTAGAATAAACCAACTTTTAAAGATAAAATATTCTGCGATCTTGAGCGTAATTTTTATTCCAAAAACACTTTAATTAAAGCCACATTTGGAAAACACGTCGAAACGATCTAAATCTTTCTATAACTGCTAGTCCTTATAAAATTACATATACCTGTAAAATGCTTCAAAAAATTTATCTCTAGAAGTGTGTAAAAACCCTGATTTACTACTCTTAATGATGCTACTTCTTTTAGTCAGAATATTTCGAGAGTGGTATCAAAGCAACTTTTTTTCGACAAATGTTCTGATAGTTGCTCTTACTTAATTGGAGCCTTCTGAATTCAATGGCGTCCTAAGTTTTACCCTATTGGCTCCACTTTTCGAGATAGCGGTACTTGAAACTTTCCTTAAATTTTAACTATTTTATAAAAAAAGTCCCTGGGTTTTGAAGATATTTTACTAAAATTTTGCACATAACCGTTTTTTAATATTACCTTAACTATTCCATAAAATCATCGAAATCGGTTCACTAAAACATATAGCTCCCATACAACTGATTGATCTGAGACGTTGTTTTGCGTTATAACTCCTTCAATTAAACAGGTTAAAATTTAGTATAGGTTCAATTTAACATATAGCACGCATACAATTTATTATTCAGATATGAAGTTAGAGTTATTGCGCAAAAACACATATCTGAGTAATCAGTTGTATTGGAGCTATATGTTAATGTTAACCTATTTCGATAATTTTAAGGAATAATTAAGGTAATATTAAAAAACTGTTATGTGCAAAATTTTAGTAAAATAACTTCAAAATTGAGGGAGTTATTTATAAAATAGTTAAAATTTAATCAAATTTTCAAGTACCGTTATCTCGAAAACCGGAGCCAATCTGGTAAAACAGGGCATGCCATTGAATTTAGAACATCCCAATTAAGTGATTTCATCTTTCAAAATCTTTCCTCAAAGTTTACAACTTGAACAGCGTAATTTCAACCCAGCTTATTCTTTTGTTTTCTATTTCATGCTTATTCCTCGTCTAACTTTTGAAGCACTTGATGAATATGAATTACACTTATATTAGTAGATTTATTAAGAGATTACGAATAAAATGATATATAAAACATAGGTGTGCTCACAAATTTAAAAATTAAAATTTTTTGTTTGAAAGTGTACCTGTTTTTTAGATTTGCCCATATACGTATATTTTTATCTACTAAAACGAACGAACGAAAAAGAATGCTTGTTACCCTTTATCGAGAAACTTGGGTACGGTTTAGTTATTTGTACAATCGTTTTGGGTTGTTGTATCCAAACGTATTACTCGACTTATAGAACCCCACTTATGAAAATAGATCGAACTGTATGTACACACCAAATTTTCAATTTCGAACTGCATGTACAGTGAAAGTATGAAGGATATCTAAACACAAAATGCAATTAGCGTCCTCAATTTCACTAAGAAGCGAATTTTCATTTATATCCGTCCATAATTCTAAAATACTAAAATCTTATGGCTCAATAAAACTCGATAACTCGACAAATTTCGATAAATTGATAACTGTGCGTTTGGAGGACTCCATGAATCTCGATAACCCAGAAGTTGACATATCTCAATATAATTAAATATATCGATAACTCCATAAACTTTGGATAACTCTATCAATTTCGATAACTCGAATAATTTTGACAACTCCTTAAATTTTAATATCAGTCGACAAATTTCGATAACTCGCTACTCTCTGGTAACTCCACTGAATTCGATAAATCGATAAACAATGAAAACTCAAAAATTCGATAACCTGATACACTTTCAAAATTCCAAAAACCTCGATTCGACAAACTGGAAAATTTCGGTAAATCAATAATTATCGTTAACTCGATAAGGTGAAAGAACTGGATAAATTAGATAACTCGAAAAATTTCGTTTACTCAAAAAAATAATGATAATACAGCAAAACACGATAACTTGATTAATTCCATCAACTTGATGAATTTCAATAATCCAATAATTTGTAAAACTCGACAACTATCGGTAAATTTCGACAACAAAGTTCTGTGTCTCTATAAATTTCGGCAACTCAATAAACATTGACCAATTTAAATAATTCGATTATTCCCGATGACTCAATAAACGTGGTTAACTCGTTAAATTTCGATAACTATAAACTTCGATGATTCGATAAATTTTGATAACCTGATATATGAATTTTTGGTGAAATTTCGATAGCTTGATATATTAATTTTGGGTGGCTGGATTTGTTCGATTCTTATAAAAAAAATCCAATAAATGTCTTCAATTCTTATACGGAAATTTTTAAGCGACGATTTTTTCTGTAATTTTAAATCCATTTTTAAACCATAAAAACTCTCCACATATGTATAGTATACTGAAAAATAATTGTCCCCTCGGTAGAACGAACTGTAGCAAAATGTATGTTAGCGTATTACTACATAGATTTCAATAGTTCTAAGCTAAACTTTTAAAACAGATGGTAACACTCTTCAAGAACCTAAAACCCTGTACCGCTAGAAAAAGTTCTAACTTTAAAAACATAAAGCTTATTGCACATCTCAGGGCCAACCCCTCTAATCTGACACCTGATATTTATAATTCGAACGAACGCCACAAAGGAGTGTTTGTGTTATAAAACCGGGCATCATTCAGATTTATCTTCTTTGATAAAAGCGTATTTAAACATATTTATCAAGCTTTATAAACCATTTCAGCTGGCGATCATAAAAGTCGCCACCGCTACTTGAACTGTGACCTACATTCGTCATATATAATATAGCCCTTATCCGTATATTTTTTTTTTTTTTTGTTCTCTGTGGACTAGTCTGGAACACCCTGTATATATATATATATTCTAAACTTAATACTATGTTGTTTAACAAGAAGCAATTTTAGCTTGCTACTATGACTAAAGGCCAGTAAGTACATAATTAAAATGAAATTTAATTTTTCTTCTAGGCATATAGTAAAGTCGGCTACGCTGAAATTACTTCGCATCTAATGCACCATAAAAAATCCACTTAAAATGAGCTTCAATGCTTACAACAGATTAAGATAAACAAAAAATACCTTCAGCAACAATTTATAAAATTACAATTTACAAGAGCCGGAGTACATAGATTGTCGCTATAATAAAAGTCAAGTACTTTTACAAGGAATCAACGAGCATTCAGGCATGCAAATGTTGCAGCGCGTAAAAGTAAAGATTTACGTGCAGTGCACAAACAATATGTATACATATGTATATATATGTATATGTATGCAAAAACTGCTTGAATTTCTAATAATTTCATTACTTCTGTCGAGGGTGCAAAACAACTTGATTGCCTATGGGGGCGCGCATTGCCACAGCTGGAATTGTAAATTAAAAAAGAGCGCAGAAGTGGAGAAAAAATGTATGGGGTAATGGTATTTTGTGGTGCTGGTGAAAGATTGAAGCAAAACAGGCATCAATGGACTAGCTATGTATGTACCTCAAATTCCATGGCAGTAGGAGCGCGCAGCACTCGAGATCCTTTAGCCGTCAGCCAATGCCTGAAGTAGTAAGTATGCATGTATGCATGTATGTGAGTAAGCAGCCGTACGAGGTTGTGAGGGACGACGCAACCATGGCGGCGAATGCGCGTGCAAAGCATTGTGTGCGTTCAGGCGCACTCACGACAGCAACTGCTGTACGTATTTAAAACAACAACAACAACAACAGCAGTCAAATGTTGCGCAAGTATTTTGCGT
>NW_016159795.1:24504-35969 GCF_001687245.7 Rhagoletis zephyria | reverse complement strand
CGTATTCACACCTAATGATTTCCGCACACACTTCTCTTCTGCTGCTTCTACTTTTAGTTAAATATTTGAAAATTTTTGCTTGAACCAGTTGCTTTTAACACCCAAGAGCTAATGCGACAAGCGATAAGCCGACTGGAAGCGAATTTTTTCCCTAGATAAGCGACTTTGTGACTTAATTGAAAGCAAAAATTCCATTAAAAGAATTAACCGCTTTTACTTAGTTGCGGCTTAGCTTTCTTTCTTTGCCTTTGTTACATTTAAAAGCATCGAAATTTTTGCGCCACGAAGCATAATAAAAGCCCACAAAAGGCATAAATAAAAGAGCAGAAGAGTAAAACTTTGCAAAAAGAAAATTATCAGTGTAGCCACAACGTTTTTATATTTATTACCAAAATTGCCCGAAAAAAGTTAGAAAATGTAACCAGAAATTACCAAAATTATTTTATGTGCCGAGCAGATGTTACTTAGCCCCCGAGAACAACCGATTTGACGCTGTTGGACTTCTTACGAGGCTACCCGGTTGGTCGTATTTATGCGAATAAACCTCAAACTTTGGAGCAGTTGTAAATCAACATTTGTCAAATTTTGGCAGTAAAAAATATCTTAAAACAAATCAAAGCTAGAAGGCAGCTCAGAAAGCTTTAGACTCACATACAGACAAAGCAAGTTCCTTACTGAATTCTGTAGGTTCTTGAATAAGAGCATATAGAGGGTGTCCAGACCCGGGTGGGCCCCTACTCTAAAATAGAGGAAAATGTATTGAATAACGCAAACATATGACCAACCAAATAAGGGATGCTCTATCTTTTGCTGGTATTACCGACATCGGGTTCTGACTGGAAGTGGCTCAAACTGACCGGAAGTCCATTTTTTAATTAGCTATATATATTTTTATAATAAAACACTTAACTTTTGTTTGAAAATTTGTTTACCATAAGTGTTTTTTCAACCCCTAACTGACCGCCGACTTCTTCGCGGACTTCTTAAATTAGTGAGTATGTTTTTATTGAAAAAAGTAAAAATATGAATCACCAAGTCGGGGATGCTATATCTATCTTTCCAACCGGAAGTGGGTTAAACTGACCGGAAGTCCTTTTTTTTAAATAGCGCATATATATGTAGATGTTTTTGCCACAGATTTGAGGACAAAAATACATTACTTTTGCCCGAAACTTTTTTTCTGAAATAGACTTCGAGATAAAATAATGCACTTTCGGCCAATTCGAACCACTCCCGGTCGAAACCGGAAGTCGGTGATACAACGAAAGGTAGAGCATCCCGACTAGATAATGTTTTTCGTTTTTCAATAAAAAAAATTTAGAAAGGTGGTCTAGGACACCCTGTATAAAATTATACTCTACGGGGGTCGGGAGTATCGGGACTAACAAAGAGTGATCAGCGGGTATTTCTGTAACCCGAAACTCACATCGTTCTTCGTAATTTTAAATAGCAAATATATGTACTTCTCCATGAAAACTCTCCGGATCACTTCCTAATGTGGAATACTTAAGAACGTGCCTATGCATCAAACATGTAAGACCGAATCAAAGAAGTTTAAATATTAATTTGCAAATTACCAATTTGATAAAGAAGTTAAAAATCACCAATTCAGGTGAAAAAAATTACCAAAGCGGCAACACTGAACCACGGTATCAAATAGTATTTTTCAATTACGCCAACGAAATAGCAAAATGCAATGATAATATCGCAATTACCAGCCGACAAGCTGAGGCATAAACGAAACCAAGAGAATTTCGAAAAAAAATCCAAATTGCAACAAGAACAACAATTCAATACACGTAACATGCAACTCATAACCAACGTGCAAAAATCTTCATGCCGGAAAGGCGATTATCAGCAGCCAGAGGTCATAACCAAGCACCCGGCCTAGCAGACTTTAGCTCACACACGCACACACACACATACAAACATATGCACAGCCAAGCAAATAGAAATTTCTAACATGAAGGCGACAGAAAATGAAAAGATTGCACTGAAACGAAATGATTGCATTTTACGAAGAATTCAATTGAATTTTTGAAATGCTTGCTTTTCATAGATAATCTTTCGATTTAGTACAGCAGCCAATAACAGATAAGTAAGCGGAAGTGTGCAACTCACCACCATGTGTAGTGTAGTTAAGTAGCTTTGTGCAAAAATACATACATACATTAGAATACAATAGATGCCATTTGTGCAAAGCAATTGCCAAAAGGCCGACTGTTTGGCAAAGAAATGCGGTTAAGGAAATGTGATGAGATCCACAGAAGATATGATATTTATGTGCATACATAATTAGGTATGTCGGCGCTGCAATAATATTGAAACAAAGTTTTAAGGCACTACTGACCAAAGAATAATTAAAAATTTATTGGCGGTAGTTATTTCAGAAAAATACTTAAAATTAAGAACTATTCTGGGTGTAAATTATTATGAGTTTTATTTTTTGGCCTTGAGAATTATTATTGGGAAAATATAAGGTAAGGTTTAAGTAGTTACCCCTACAAACATCAGTCTATATACGTACATGTGTATGTCAGGGCAACGAAAAATAACGGCGAGGAAAACGCTGTGTGCCTGGAATGAAATTTCACAAGCGGTGAGCTCATTAGGACTAGCTAAAAACCAGAGACCGCAAATAACGATTATCCTTTGAAATTTCAACTCAAAAAATCACGCGGAAAGAGAAATGCTGCGTGCATAAGGAGTAAACCAATATATTTCTTATTACTCGGAGTACCTTCAGCGGCACTGATTTTTATTTTTTAATTTTTACTTATAAAAATCAAGTTTAACCATTATATTTTGAGTTTTATTTTTTACTCAGAAAATAATCGTTATGGTTTGAGTTTTGTTTTTTGCTCGGAAAATAATCGTTATTTCTTGAGTTTTATTTTTTGCTCAGAAAATAAAACTTAATGTGTGCGTATGCGCATGCGTGAATAGACAGGGGGCGGCTGCATTAAACCTTTAACGCCACTGTGGAGTGGGTAATGAAAATACAGATACCAGGGCAGAAACAAAAAGAACCACATTTCTAAAGAAAAAGTGCAAAAAACCGCATACGAATCTGCAAAAATTAAGTTTTATTTTCTGAGCAAAAAATAAAACTCAAGAAATAACTATTATTTTCCGAGGAAAAAATAAAACTTAAAACGTAATTATTATTTTCCGAGCAACAAATAAAACTCAGTTAATAACGATTAAAAAGTGATTTTTATAATAAAACTTATAACCGTTACGGTCCCTGCTAAAAACTGGAATTCAAGAAGTTAAAAACATCGCCTCACAAAACCTGAACCACAGCGTCTCATGTCGAGTATGACAAACGGACATTTTTCTTTCAATAAACTGTTAGAATATAACAAATGGTGAACATGGTGATCGCGTAAATGCTGACAAATTTTAAAATTTTATTATTAAGAAATAAAAGTGGACACATATAAATTAGATGTTTTTAATACATATTCTACTTACTAGCTTCATCAACTAACATTTTTGTAAAATCAACATACTTAAAAGACAAAAAATGCATAACCAATTCCAAAGAAATCTGCAAACGTCGCCGCTATTACAGCGATTTTACTGAACGAAAATGGGTCGCATTGCAGTGTCAATAAAACTTTACTTTGCTCACTATGACTAACTTTTATTATTGTCAATTTTGGCTGCGCCTTTGTTTCAGCTAGTTGAGTGTGAGAAGAAAGAATCGCTGCTTTGGCAAGCAGCCAAAGTAATCAACAGCCAAGCGCAGAAGGCAGAGAAGCAAACTGAAAGAGATGACGTTACGCCAGGAGCAAATTACCTAAGATTAAGGGGGGATAAAATGAACGTCTCTCACTGCCAAAATGGCATTTCGCTACGTGACAGAGTCGAAATAATGAAGAAGATATTAACTGCTGACATAAAAATATAAGTATGAATGTATGTAGATGTATTTAATTTTCAATCATAAATATCAATGTTGCTTGGGAATTTTCGTACGTATGAAATTACTGCCATTCTTATGCAACTTAAGTTGCAGGTAACTTTTGTGGAAGTATGATTCATGTTGCGCTCCATCGAAAAGTTAAAATTTTCTTGCTGTAGATCCTTTAAATGTGGCTTGGCGCCATCAATAACTTTGGTCGCAGCAAACGAATACAAAATATCGCGGCATCAATCAACGTTGAATAAATTTTGCTCAAATCGAGACTATAAAAAATGCCAACAATGATGCGGGTGATCAAAAAGAATAGCAAATTAACGTAAAGATGATGGCTTACGTAGTGTAGCAAAAATGGGCTGCAAGTTGCAGGAGCAAGTAAAATAGCAAAAATATTTTTTGCCACTATGTTACTCTAAATTTCGTTCGTAATCAAAAGTAAGAGTTGGAATTTTGCAAAAATTGGGTGCTTCTATATGTCCCCAAGCTTTTCTTGTCTTTTTGCGACACGTTTTTTTATAAAAGAACGGGCAGATGCCAAATTATTAGAGCGTAGTTTTTCTTTGTTAAGAGAGAAGTCTGCTTTGCACTTGTCCATTGAGTCAAAAATATAAATTTTTGGCAAGAGTAGTTATTTTTTTATACCCAAAAATCAGGGACAAAAAAAAATAATAGTTGTTTTCGAAACTTCAATTCAAAGAGTCATTTTCTTTACTTTTATCAAAAAGGTCAGCATTTAACCGTTATTTTTTACTCATATTTTTACAATCAAAAATAACACTTAAATTTTAACTTTCATTTTCCGAGTTAAAAATTAAAGTTAAATTTTGACTTATATTTTTTCAGTGAACAATAAAAGTTAAAATCTGACTTTTATTTTTTCAGTCAAAAATAGCAGCTGAAATTTTACTTTTATTCATTTTTTGTCAAAAATAGCACATTCACATCCTTTTAATTACAGTTTTCCATCTTCTGTAAATATATTTCCTAGATAAACATTCATTTTCCTTAATTTAAACTTTAAGTTATCCACCCTTTTCAGCAGTAACTCGGAATTCAGTTTATCAATTAATATTGCTGCCAAGTTCTGATCGGAGAAATTGTACTGCGAACCACTAGGAACAAACTTGAGTGTTGAGAACGCGCGTTGATGTATATTACATGCCAGTTCTCTTAGTCAGGGATATATTTTATAGTTGTCCGATCTGGTCGGTTCCGACAAATTATATATATATATATTATTAAAAGGCAAGACCATACTATGCTAAGTTATTTCCATTGATTTTTTGTTGTATACGAGTGACTTTTTCCTAGTTTCGGTATGAATGAAACTCTTACCCAAATCATCGCAATCTGAATGTCTCAAAGCCATTTTAAGATGACCCCATTGTCACTGAAGGATCGCAGATCGGCTATACTAATGATGGGTTCCAAGGCATGAGAGCTTTGTTGGCAACGAGAGGGTTGCTACTCTAGTGAGGGAAACTAGCCTGCGTTGCCTTCAGATTTTCTGCGGTTCATCCAATAAGATGTCAGGACTTTCAGGTTGCGTATGTCAGTGGGTAAAAGGCACTCCGAAATATTTATAATTCCAATACGAGGAGTCTCTGAAAGATTGCTTAACCTGCTTGGCCGGGAGTATCTAAGAAGTTTCAATGAATAACTGGCAGGATACTGCAAGCTTATGTAGCCCATCTGTGACTTTACGATGAAATAGCCTGTAGGTTCTGTGGGCTGGTGAAGTAAATCGCATAGCATATAATACCTGATTTCTACCGTCTGAATTTATCTGCAGTTTTGCTTTTGTTTGTTTAATATTCATTTAGTTTTATAAAAATATTTCATATTCTTCGTTTAAATCCGATTTTAAAATTTTATACACATTTAAAAAAAAATTTGTCAACAAAGGTGTGTGCTATCGTAATGACCAGCAGTGCATAAGGTTATAATATTTTTAGTACAATAAGGTGCACGTTTTATTTGTTGACAATGTCATGCATTTTCTTCCATACAAAGTATGCTCGACAAAATTTTTAAATGGAAGAAAAAGAGCACCACCGTCAGCAAAAAAGTTTTCATAAAAAAACGGTATTTTGTAGCGACTTGAAACTTGCATTTATTACACTAGAATTAAATGGACTATAAAACGCATGCGCGAAATTTCTCAAAAATTTTATTACATATGCACTGCAGGACATTTTTTATAAAAAACTAATGAATATTCTGAGGATCAAAAGGGTGTGCTAATCTAATGACTGAGATTGTATAACTATTCTCACACTTATACATCTTGAATAACTTTTATTTCCTACATCCAGAATCTGGAACATAGCACTCTTCAAAGTGCTAAATTTCATAAATGGCCTAAGGCTGGAGTGACCAGTACACAATACAAAATTAAGTGTGACTTTTGAAAATCAATACAGACTTATTTTTACCATAACCAAAGCCGAAATGTTGCAATGATACTATGGCTCAGTTCTTGGGAAATTTTCGCATTATTCTAAATGATGTTATACCTTCATTTGCACACAACCAAATTCTGAGTGGACGAGTGTGTATATCATTCGGAGAAGAGGTTGCATCATCAAGACAGCGATAAAGTCAGTAAACTTATGACAAGGCTCCATAAAAGCACTCGAAAACTCAACAAATAAAGCGCATAAAGTAAGAAAGCGACAAAAATTTAGGCTGAGCGCATAAATTGCAATGCTTGCATAGACACCATGCGATAATATGACTTTGTGTTTGCATTTTGAGGAAATGCGGAAGGTAAGCCCACGCGCAAAATGCAAAGCAAAAAAAAAAACGTTTTCATAGCTTCAATTTGAATTGCAGGCGCAAGCAACTGCGACACATCTACGCGACAAAGCTTCAGCGAAAGGAACTCGCAATCAAGCGCTCCATTTTCCCTTACCTTTTTGTGGGGGCACATGTGTTCATTTGTATGTGCATTGCGCGCGTGTGACACCTTTCCAGTTTGTTGCCATTACAACATTGGACATTTTCAACGACATTGGCGAGATAGTCACATCAACAGCAGGTTGCCTTACCCCAGCGAAAGCATTTTCTTTTGTATTTGCGCTGCTATCCACTCTTCTTCCCACACTCAATTTTCACACCTTTTAGTTTTTATTTCGTTATCGTGGCTGCCGCTGTCCGCTATCTGCTATCTGCTGCTGGGTCGATTCTGTCATTGGCGCTCTATTTACTATGAAGCCAATTTGTACGCTGAATTGGCTGCTTGCCGCATATTTGTACTCCCTCCCACTTCTTGGCGTCTTTGGCTGCTGATGTACGGCGCGGCGTTAAGCAGACTTTGTGTAGCTGTGCCAAATTACCTTGATGCCACGAGCCGCAGGCAAATGACTCTTCACTTCCGGTGAATGCCAGAGCACAGCAGAAGGGGAAGCAAACTCAGTCGCTCCAACAAAGAAAAACACAATCGTTTATACATGCTATAAATATGCACATATGTATGTATGTATGTATATGTCTGTGTGCAACCAATTTCTGTAGGTATTTGCGGTTAACTGACAACAGCAGCGAAGTGTAAGGCGCAAGGCAAGAGGAAACACAAATTTATCGCCTCAATGAAGCGCTGCGCTGCGGCTGCGGCTGCAGACCGCTTTTTTGCTTTCCATTTTCATTGCTCTGTTGCCGTGAGTTGTGGAAATGCCTCGCCTAAAAGGTATGCACCGGCAGGCATATTACCTTTGACAAGTTGGCTATATTTTTTATTTTTTTTTGACAATTTTCTTTTTTAGTTTACTTTGCTTGTGGTAGCATTAATTTTTGCTTGCATGGTATTGGTAGGCATCGGAGGCCGCCAAAGGAGAATCATTTTTTGCCATAGTTTGTTTGCTTTTTTAATTTTTCTGACATACACAGATGAAGCTGCAATATGTGTGTGTGTGTGCAGCACAATATTCTGTGCGGAATAAAATGTAATAATCATACCTTAAATTCCAAACATCTCGGCATGTGAAAACAAAGCTCGACGAAGCTCCCATCAAAAATCTATGACGCACAGTGCTTCCCTTTCATGTAAAATGTTAGCAAAACTAGAATTATGGACGAGTGCAAATGGAATTTTTTTCTTAGTGAAAGTTCAATTTGGTTTTTGATAGCTTTCTGAAAGTTTCTCTGTAAATGCAGTTTGGGGTCGAAAATTGGTGTTCTTGTACTATTTAGCTACATCTTGGTTGATTGACTTAAAAAAAAATTAGGCGTCGAATTTAGAGGCTTAGCCTGTAGATGTGCAATAAGGTTTTGTTTTTTAAAAAGGCTTGCCACATGTAAAAAAAAAATAATTGTGATAAAAAATCTTTCGTTTCGCATTGAAACATTACGTAATTGTCTCGTGCAATCGTGTGGAGAGTAAAGAAATTGCAACTGTGCATGGCGACATTTTTAACTTTTCAAAGTTTTCGTATTATCTTTTTATATAATAAACATGAAATGTTAAAAAGACTGTCCTTATTATATACTTATATCATGATTAATGATATTTGTTGTTTTTTAATAAAAAAAATTAGCATAAAGTGCCATAAATATGTAGCAAAATTCATTTTGGGGAATTTCAGCGTGAATAAGGGATTTTTTTCAGGAATTTCGGAGAACTAGCCCCAGGGGAGTTGGCATCCCTGATCCTGCCTCACATCGCTCTCTCTCTCTCTCTCTCTTTCTCTCTAATATCAGGCTTATGAAGTGCGCTATTGACTTGATATACGCCAATAAACCGTATGTGCTCCTTGAGCTCTAAATACTCTGGTTAAAAAGGAAAGGCCCTAACTCCTCTAACTCGATCCCAACCATAAACCTGGTCTCCCTCTCCCTCAACTAAACAGTTCTTTTTTGCGCGAGCATGTTTGGTAGCTCGCTTCCAACGAATTTTTTTAATGAAAGCTTAAATATACCATAAGTGATAAAAAAGGTGGATTTATAAAACAGGTAATTATAGGAGGAAAAGTTTTGATAAGTCTCCACAGGCTACCCCAAAGGACTCTTTGCAACTGCACACCATTTTTCAGATCACGCCAAAGCTACCTTCTGAGGTTCTGAGTTCCGTTCTTCTTTGAGAAATACGCTATGTGAGACCATTATTGATAAGTGCAATCTGTCAATAAGCCATAGGTGCTTAGAGGTGCTGGTAAACGATGAAAATAATTCTCATGAGAATAGAAATTCAGTCTTACAAGAATGGATGCTTACTCTCATCGTAGAGTAAATATTGCATCGATTATCAGAACTTCAAGGTATTACTTCCATTTAAAAATAATTTTGCGTAAACTAATCACCGAAAATATTTGTAAAGTTAGGAGTAGCAATAGAGCTGGAGAAACATTGATGTTTTAATTTCATAATTAGGCTATTTCGACTTTCATTTTTAAAATTTTTGCTTCAGAATAAATTCTATTGTATAAAAAAGTGCCCATAAAAATATATGGCCTTATTAATAAAAAATAAAGTAGGTTTAAAGAGCTTTATAAATTGACGTTTTCATACATTTTTCAATAGATAAACCTTTTATAAAGCTACTTTATTTTTTATGAATAAGGCCAATAGAATTGAGTTTTTTTTTTTCTATATTTAAATTGATTATAATGAATTATATTGTCCCCTCAAGGGCTTCAGATCAAAAACTACTTATGTATGTAGGTATAAATGAGGCACGTTTGCAAAGCCGTTTACAAATTATTAAGATTTTTGCTGACGCATGATAAACACTGGATCACAAATTTTAATTTTTTTTTTTTGCTCTACACACGCCGCTATTCAATTTTTATGTAGAATCGCTCGCTGATTCCGAAAATCGAGTTAATTATTTTTAAATGGATACGTTTTCGAGATATTTGAAATTTACCGTTATTCAGCTTAAAAAAGAGTGGTTCCACTTAGTCAGGTATATATTACGAATCAATCAAATAATCATAATACGAGATACGGAAGATGAAAGCAAATAAAATTCTCCATAAACCTATAGCCCTGATAGTTTCTGAGAAAGTTTTTTTTTTAACCAGCGTTTCTGTGTAAATGTTTTGCACTTGTGTTAAGGCCCGTTCCTTTAGAAAAAAAATTAACCTACCAATGAAGAAAATCGATGGATAAATAAGAAAAGGATGATTGGTCAAATGAAAATACGCTAGAGTTTTTCAGCACTTAAACTTATAAAATTCGTTGGTTTTATTAAAATTGCCGAATATGTAAAAACAATCTTACGTCAATATATGTTCAACCTTAACAAAAATATGTAGCTCTTCATTTTAGCTACTATTAGTACTATTTAGCTCTTTTTTTCGACCGTTTTAGCTTCAAACGAAATTTTTCTCTGGCAACACTGATGAAATATGAGCCGAAAAGAGTGTAACTCATACGCCACGTAGACTTGAGTAGGTAGAGAGTTTGCATCGTAAGCAAGAGGTGCCAAAAATGATTAACTAATTTCTCAGAAACTATCAGGGCTATCGAAAAGTGATGTACATACATGTATGCAAAATTTTATTTGCTTTCATTTCTCGTATTACGATTATTCAATTGGTTCGTAGGATATACGTGATTAAGTGAAGCAACTATTTTTTAAAGCTGAATAACGGTTAACTAGCAAATATCTCGAAAAGTTAATCAAAGAGCAATTCTACCTAGGAATTGGATAGTGACATCCATTGGACATTTTTGCTGTAAACCAGTGTAATTGATTGGAACAAATTATGTATAATGCTTTCGTCTCTTCGAAGAAGCTCCAAGGGCTCGATATCAAAAATTGCGTATGTATAAATGAGGCAAGATTCAATGTATAAATGAGGCACGATAGCAAGGCAGCGTGTGTGTTTGCAACTTTTTGTAAGGGAGTGTCAATACTCTAATGTCACTAGTGAGCAAAAATTAAATTTCAATTATTGAATCGTATAAATGAGCAACTTTTTTAAAGTCTTCTAAATATTATTAAGATTTCTGCTGACTTATGAATAATTGCTTAATTTTACCTTTTACACGCCAAATAAATGTAGATTTGCAATTGGGAACTGTCTACTAGATAACTATTTACGAGACAGCCGTTTATATTTTTATTTAAATTTCAACCACTGTGCGTCCTATATTACGCCTATAGCATTTTTTTGTCAACACAAATCCTATGAAAAATACAAAAAAAAATACTTTACATGCATACGACACCAAATACCTACGACAGCAAGCGGCCACATAACTAGCATTCTGTGAAGATTTTAGTTTCTTGTCCGCTGAAGCGACTAAAGTGCCTGAGATGCCTAGATGCTATTTATTTGCCACCTCAGACACCTCAAAGACAAATGAATTGGCCAGATAGCAAGCAACATTTTCAAACCTACACAATTGCATATGTAAATCTGTATGTACATATGTGTGAGCCTGTACGTGTGTCGTTGAGGGAAAACAAACAAAAATAAATACTTAAAAAGTTATTTTCAGCGAAATTTTTTCTTGCTTCCACCAGACAAACTGGCTGCTCCAAAGCAGTTGACGTTTTACTGCTCTGATTCCCTTGCGGTCGTACATCTTA
>NW_016159795.1:0-23480 GCF_001687245.7 Rhagoletis zephyria | reverse complement strand
TCTCGCTCTCCCTTTCCCACGAATGCTCGATGACGGATGCTTGCTGCTTGATAGTTGATGGCCGATGGCATGCCATGTCATCATCATTTTAATTTCTGGCACTCGTAAAGCTGTTGGCCGTAATTGCCAAAGTGACAATGAGGGCATAACGGCAGCTCCACAAAATCATGAGCCATATACACACATTCGTGGATGGCGATGATGATGATGCCGCAAACAAAAATGCACTCACACCCATACAAGTGCATGTGTGTGTGTATGTATGTGTGCTGCTGCTCCTCACTCACCCCATAATATTCCCAACCTGTTTAATATGTAGTATGGGAAGCAGATTGGCGACCGTCTGTTGTGTTGGTTGGTGTCAACGATGAAGTGATGAAGTCAACGCAGTGAAAAAGTGTAATTTAGAAAAAAAAAACGCACTCTTACTCACTGGCTATATAGCACCGTCAGCGGCAATATCGGTGTAACGCGATGTGACTGGAGAATACTGAATAAATGCATGCTGGCAATCTCAAGCGTAAGTGGCTACACAACGCCTCAGCCGCTGGTGGAAAAATTGTCAAAACGTAACGCCGCGCCGTAGGAGGAGCATATACAAAAATATGCGCAATCAAGCGTTGTGAGGTTGCACTTTTTACGCTCGACTGCACTGCCAAAGGTGGCAAGTGGGCAAGTGGCAAAAGGCATGTTGCATACGACAAGTGGCAAAAGGCATGTTCTACGTATGCATGTGTGTATATGTATACTCCCACACTCATTGTTGAGCAGATATGCAGACAGCAGCACCAAAGTGTGTTGTTAACTTGGTTTGGTTTGAGTGAGCTTGAGGGATGATGAATGTTCTGCATGTACATATGTCTGCAAATATGAATTTATGTATCCATGTTACGATCTCCATAAAAACTTATTTTAATTCTTTTCCGCTTTTTTTCTTCCTATTTTTTCACATTTTCGACATTTTACATTTATTACATTTACACCCGCTTATGGTTTTCTGCTTCATTTTAACAAAGTAAAATGCGCACATTTTTGATTGAGCACTTCATTACTAGCATTTCCATGTCTGCATGATCCACAGATTTTTCTGAATTTTTTATGTTTTTTTTTATGGTAACACGTTGGCTGTAATCAAGTGTGCAATGTAATAGTATGATTCGGTAATTTGCAATAACCATTTATGTACATACATACATGTATATTTTACCCATTCCGATGTGCAAATTGGCTTAGCGCAAATTTCACGCGAATATTGTAAAATATTGCACGAATCATTTTTAACTAATTGTCCGCTTTGAGTGGTTTGATATAGAGAATTTCATATTCTCATGCGGTATAAATTCATTAAATTCGCCGCTGTTGTAAAAGTTATTCGGTTTCATGTAAAAGCTCAGTTGTATATGAGTTTTATAATGGTTAGCTTGCGAAAAATCGAAAATAAAATCGACTGCTGAGTGAAAGATCGACCTATATCGGCTGCCAGTTCGAAAACGCCCTATCCCACAAAACTTTTCAAGAAAGCCCTCTTTCAGAATTCTATTGAAAAACACTCTATCTCAGAATTTGATTGAAGAACGCCCTATTTCAGAGTACGATTCAAAAATGCCCTATCCCATTTCAAAATGTATTGAAAATGTGCTGATATAGGGCTTTTTTTTAATCGGCAGCTGAGGTAGGGCGTTTTTGAAATGAATTTTGAAATAGGGCGTTATTCAACCAAATTCTGGAATAGGACGTTTGTGCTGTATAGAATCGTACATATCGATACCTAAAGGTAAAAAGGGGCCAAGTACACTTTTTTCAAAATTTAGTTTTTGATGCAGAATGACAAATAATGCGAAGCTACATACATCGATTTTTCGTTTCTTCTGAACAAATTTCACCTTTAGATACCGATATGTATATAAATGAAATGTCGTGTGTTGGTCATCGCATCACGTGGGAACGGCTGAACTGATTTCCCTAATTTGTTGCTGATACGTAGGCCGATTAGTGTTTGTATGGCCCTTTTTCCTGTAGATGGACCAGGGAACGGTCTATTAACACAAATCGTAGTTCCATCAAATCAAAGTACAGGGACAGTATTTTCAGGCATAGTTATCGAGAGTTCTTACTTTAATTTAAGCCTCAGGGGAAGGTTATATCACCTTTCGCTGGAGATTTTCAAATATTGCAAAACACGTGATTTTTTGACACTTTGACTTCCACCCCTATTCTGCAGCACTTTCTTATTCGAATTTTGCTACGAATCGTATAAATAGTATGCTGCAATCCGAATCGTATCTTTGAACTTTCGAAATTAACAGCTTTTTTGTGTAATTTTGTATAAAAACAATTCTGTGGCGAAAGGGAGTTAAAAATTAAGCAAAAAGATGTAAATCGATAGGTGTTTGCAGGAAATATTTATTAATTTTAATGGGTGTTCTTTTATATAGATAAATTTGCCATTCGCATATACATACGTATATTTTTATCCACTACTTTAAAACGAATGAACGAAAAAGAATGCTTGTTACCCCTTATCGAGAAACTTGGGCTATTTGTACAATCGTTTCGGGTTGTTGTATCCAAACGTATTACCCGACTTATGAAAATAGAACAAACTGTATGTACACTGAATGTATATACGGTGCACGTATGAAAGTTATTCAAACACAAAATGCAATTAGCGTCCTCACTTTCACTAGGAAGCGAATTTTCATTTAAATCTGTCCATAATTCTATTTTTTCCCACTTTTTATATGGAAGGGAAGCAATTATCGTCCTTTAAGATATAAGGTACATTATTACTTACCGAAAAATCTCCTGCTTTGGCACTAGAACATGACTAACAATTTTTGTTATCTTTGAAGGACTTAGGCAGGACTTGGAACTGACTCGATACTAAATTTTGATAATTTGATATATATCGATATCCCGATGAATTTCCAAAATAATAAAATCTGATAACTCAAAAAACTCGATAACTCGACAAATTTCGATAAATCGATAACTGTGCGTTTGGAGGACTCCATCAATATCGATAACCCAGAAATTTACATATCTCAGTACTAATAAATATATCGATAACTCCATAAACTTTGGATAACTCTATCAATTTCGATAACTGGATTAATTTTGATAACTCCATAAATTTTAATATCAGTCGACAAATTTCGATAACTCGTTACCCTCTGGTAACTCCACTGAATGCGATAAATCGATAAACAACGAAAACTCATTTATTTGTGTATCCCCAAAATTTCGATAGCCTGATATACTTTCAAAATTCCAAAAACCTCGATTCGACAAACCGGAAAATTTCGGTAAATCAATAATTATCGTTAACTCGATAAGTTGAAAGAACTGGATAAATTAGACAACTCGAAAAACTCGATAACTTGATTAATTCCATCAACTTGATGAATTTCAATAATCCAATAATTTTTAAACCTCGACAACTATCGGTAAATTTCAGCAATAAAGTTTCTGTGTCTCTATAAATTTCGAAAACTCAATAAACATTGACCAATTTGAATAGTTCGAATATTTCCGATAACTCAATAAACATGGTTAACTCGATAAATTTCGAAAACTATAAACTTCGACAATTCGATAAATTTCGATAACTTGATATATGAATTTTTGGTGAAATTTCTCTAACTTGATATATGAATTTTGGGTGACTGGATTTGTTCGATTCTTATAAAAAAAAATTCCAATAAATGTCTTCAATTCTTATGTATATATTTCCCATTGCTTTCATTTTCGTCTTTAACTTCAATTTTGTCTTCACCTTTTTATAATTAATTATTCATCATCACATTTAACTTTATTACAAAGTTTAATTTCAAATACGAAGTAAAACAAAATGCGAAAATAACCCAAAATTGAAGAGGTTGCAACAACAACGATACACAAATACGGAAATTTTTAAACGACGGTTTTGTCCGTAATTTCCAACCCATTTTGAAACCATAAAAACTCTCCACATATGTATAGTATACTGAAAAATACTTGTCCCCTCGGTAGAACGAACTGTAGCAAAATGTATGCTAGCGTATTACTACATAGATTTCAATAGTTTTAAGCTAAACTTTTAAAACAGGTGGTAACCCTGTCCAAGAACCTAACACCTGTACCGCTAGAAAAAGTTCTAACTTTAAAAACATAAAGCTTATTGCACATCTCAGGGCCAACCCCTCTAATCTGACACCTGATATTTATAATTCGAACGAACGCCACAAAGGAGTGTTTGTGTTATAAAACCGGGCATCATTCAGATTTATCTTCTTTGATAAAAGTGTATTTAAACATATTTATCAAGCTTTATAAACCATTTCAGCTGGCGGTCATAAAAGTCGTCAGCGCTACTTGAACTGTGACCTACATTCGTCATATATAATATAGCCCTTATCCGTATATTTTTTTTTTTTTTTTTGTTCTCTGTGGACTAGTCTGGGACACCCTGTATATATATATATTCTAAACTTAATACTATGTTGTTTAACAAGAAACAATTTTAGCTTGCTACTATGACTAAAGGCCAGTAAGTACATAATTAAAATGAAATTTAATTTTTCTTCTAGGCATATAGTAAAGTCGGCTACGCTGAAATTACTTCGCATCTAATGCACCATAAAAAATCCACTTAAAATGAGCTTCAATGCTTACAACAGATTAAGATAAACAAAAAATACCTTCACCAACAATTTATAAAATTACAATTTACAAGAGCCGGAGTACATAGATTGTCGCTATAATAAAAGTCAAGTACTTTTACAAAGAATCAACGAGCATTCAGGCATGCAAATGTTGCAGCGCGTAAAAGTAAAGATTTACATGCAGTGCACAAACAATATGTATACATATATATATGTATGCAAAAACTGCTTGAATGTCTAATAATTTCATTACTTCTGCCGAGGGTGCGAAACAACTTGATTGCCTATGGGGACGCGCATTGCCACAGCTGGAATTGTAAATTAAAAAAGAGCGCAGAAGTGGAGAAAAAATTTATGTGGTAATGGTATTTTGTGGTGCTGGTGAAAGATTGAAGCAAAACAGGCATCAATGGACTAGCTATGTATGTACCTCAAATTCCATGGCAGTAGGAGCGCGCAGCACTCGAGATCCTTTAGCCGTCAGCCAATGCCTGAAGTAGTAAGTATGCATGTATGCATGTATGTGAGTAAGCAGCCGTACGAGGTTGTGAGGGACGACGCAACCATGGCGGCGAATGCGCGTGCAAAGCATTGTGTGCGTTCAGGCGCACTCACGACAGCAACTGCTGTACGTATTTAAAACAACAACAACAACAACAACAACAGCAGTCAAATGTTGCGCAAGTATTTTGCGTAATTTTTACATTAAGTGCAATTCAAGCGAATGTTGCAATTGAATTGATGTTGAATATGCAAATGAATTCAATGGAAATTTTTACAACGAACCAACGAAGCAAACAAGGATTTGCGATCTGCCACAAGAAAAAAAAAAACAAACAAAAAATACTCTTGTTGAATAAAATCAAGCAACTCAACAAACAGCCGACGGACTAAATTAAGCTAGGCACAAGAAAAAAAATACAAAAAAACACGCACATGCACGCCCACAGAAATATGTTTGTTTGTACCTTTGCATATAAATGTCACACTTTAATTTAAATTAAATGACAAACATGGTTGGATTTAATGAGCAAGAAGAAGAAGAAGAATAGCAGACGCTGCTTTTCCTTCTAACTCAGTTCATTTCATTTGCCAGCCAGTAACTAGTATGTGCGTCCCGTCGTGGCGGTCATTCGCCCGGGGAGACATACAACTGAAATAAATAGAATAAACTGTGACCAAACGTAGTGCACTGGGGGATAAATAAACACGCGCGTACACTAATGTGCAGTGGCATATTTGTGTGGTGCGCATTTGATTTTTCACACTCTCCGCACTTGCATAAATAATCCCGCATACAGCTCACTCGCCATAGCTGTGTGTCCCGCTGCGTTGTGTGTGTTATTTGTTGCATGCTTACAGGCGCAAACGAAACCAATTGCCATGCTAAGCGCATGCCAGCAGCGCTCTGTGTTTACGTTTTGCACTGCAAATGAATGCAACAAATGGCAAAGCGACAAAGTGTTAAAACAAACGCTACGGGATATGACGCAAAGCACACACTTGCATACATATGCGCGAGTGTAAATTGAAATATATATGTATATGTATGCATGCATATCGATATATGCCTTGTAGAGAAAGCTTAACTCAACGATTAGAACCGCTAGCTAGTGAACAACATTTTATTATTTCGAGCAAAATACCTCACAATGTCTAGAATTTTATAAAACACGGCAGTTTTATCCATATTATCCACCCCGCGTTTTAGCTGATGGAGAGCGGGAGACCAGGTTTAGAGTTGTTATCGAGTTAGCGGAGTAGAGGAGATAGGGATAACCTTTGTTGCGATTGTTTATATATCGAGCTCAATGAGCCCATTTGGTTTATACATAGATGCACGTCAAGTCAACCACGCACTTCATATGCCTAATATGCGATAGAGAGAGAGAGAGAGGGAAAGAGGGAGATAGTGCATTATGTGAACCGTTTACCATTTATTAATTGGGGTACTCCCTCCTTTGTAGGTGTCATGCTCTAGCTTACGTAGGCTGTTGTGCAATGAGCTGGGATTTATTCAGGGATGCTTACTACTATCTCAAAAATGCATCCAGGAGTGCAGTGGAATCGATGCTTAAAGCACCGTGTGATAGTCAAGCTGGGTTAGCGTTGACCATGGCTGGAAATGCCAGCGAGATATTACTTCATTAAGATCAGCGACAAGAGGTTTGAGAATTGTATAAAAAATGCATATCCACTTAAGAATGTGCGAATTGCTTTTAAACACAAGTGCATGTATGCGTTCGCTGCACTAAGTTTAGGCAAAAATGCTATTCAAATGAGCGTGTGTGTCTGCTGCTCTTTGTTTATGAGGGAAATGTATAAGTCACTTAAACACCCTCCTTTCATCAACAATCAAAATGGAGCCTTCTATGTTCATCCCACAATGCTCAGGCTCCACTTAAGTTTGGAGTCTAGAAAAAATTTCAAGATATTGCACCTCAACGTGGTAGTCTGCAGCAGAAGTTTCTAGCATACATAAAATAACTTCATTGATGTTTCCAGGTTGAAAGTCGAAGAACCAAAGCGATCGCACTGTGATGGAAAAAAGGAATACCTTCCGTATTTTTCACGTACGTACGATGCGAAGATCAAATATCCACTGAGGCTACTATCTTGTTGCAGCCAAGATACCCAACTTCTTCGCGTTTCGACTGGCTCCCCTGCTCTCTGAGAGCACTCTTAAACAAACCGATGTACGCAAGCAGTACGACCCCATCTTCTCCACGAGGAGGTGGTGAAACCGTATCCCTAGTCTATGATGACTTAATCGAAGTCACATCGCGCTACAATGGCGAGGTACGATTAGCTATTTCACTTTTATGCGGAATATGGTCGAAAGGAAGCATATTTATCAACTCGAATTTAAATATACTCCGCCCAATCCACAAGAAAGTTTATCTTGGCATATGCATCCGTACTACCGCCGTTGAATAAGTAAATAGATTAGCAACAAGAGTTTACGCGGTGTACATGGCTCAGCGGCTTGTGTTACTGGCTTTGCACATCGATAATGCGGGCTCGATTCCTGCTGAAGTCTAGAGAAAGAATTCTGATGAGATGTGGTGATCTCTGAAATAGCAGCTATAGCTTTCAACCCTTAGGCTTTGTTGTTTTTTTTTATTTTTCTTAAAGAATAACAATCGTGGTACAAAGCTCAAGAGCACTATTGAAATAAATATTATACCGCATAATAAAATTGACAAGCAAACAATAAAATCTCATGCTGGTCCATTGGACTAGGCCGTTGGACAAAGGGTTAATACTGCAAGCTCTGGTAGTAGAATGAGTAGTAAAATTCCATTTAAAAAATTGTATGCGCATAATGGATAAGTTGAATCCAAAGCAAGTCTGAGTCACACTAAAGTAGATGTTTAAAATATCGCCAAAACTGACATCGATGTATCTTCAACTTACAAATTTTGGCAAAATATGTATAAGCATCGATGAAAAACATCGAGTTTTCAATCGATTGTTTGCATCCCCACTTGTGCAGTAAGGCAAACAGAGACTCAGAATTCGTTGTGACACTAACTTTCCTATGAGGCAAACTTTAACATATTCCATTTAAGGAATATACATACATACTATATGTATATAAGTACTAGCTGCGTGGGTTTTTAAACACATAACTTTATACATAGATACACAAATATGTAGATATTCCTATTATCTCTACACAAATAAAAACATTGATAGAGATTTAATTCTACGTGGCTTATATCCTGTGGAATATATGTTATTTAAAAAATATAATTACATACTTATATTCATTTGTACGTGTTGCATTTCTTCTGGCGTAGAAGCATGGTTGTGGAAAACAGAAGTACATACGTATGTATGTATACATGGCCTATATATGTGTGTGGAAAATTTTTGTTTTAGTTCTAATTTAATAAACATTTGGTTTTATGAAAAACATGACAACTGACGAAGTGATTTCAGGAATAATTGGCTAACATCTGTTTATAAACTCATTAGTTAAATAAATATGCAGTTGAATTTGCAAAAATCAAGAAGGCCCTACAATTTCAGTAAACATATTTATATTTTGCATGGATAAATGACAATAGTCTAATGAATTGAAAATAATACATGCTTTGAAGTATGCACATAGTTTTCAACAATTTATGTAAACACCAATTCTTATCAATATGTATGTATATTAGAAGATTGAAATTGAAATTGACTTATTATTGAAACCGACAAACTTATGTATTGGGTCTACGAATGTGATGCCGTTATCCTGGACTTTTTAAGGACTCGAAAATCCCGGGATTTTCGGCATTTGCAATTTGCACTGATGGCAATAATATAAACTCCTTTTCTTGACCAATATTGGCTTTATTTCTTTTAATAATAATTAATATTTTTTTATAAATGTGTAGCTCATTATACGTATAACACTTCGCGATAGTAAATTGTAAACACAAATATCAATATATTCGCGAAACCATGGGACAAATATAGTAAAATTGCGTTTTTAGTTTTTTCCTCTGACGTCAGTAATTCAAAAATGATTTAAAAAATTCAGAGAAATGTGCTTAGAGAAGAAGTATGGGTATTAAAATAATGAGGAAAGCCTGTAGAATTTAAACTGATGCAGAAGGGCTGGTAAATATTGAAAATATCATTTTAAAATTTTATCTTTGAAATTTTGCAGTATTTGTTTTTGAAAAACTTATATGTTAAGGGCTTATACAAACTCGATAACATCGTTCTTCTAACTTTGTCAGATAAAAAATAACATAATCGTCCTTGTGAATGCAAAAAATTTAAATTTTTTAAATTCTAAAGAAATTTCCTATTGCATTTGTTACCTCAAACGTAAATATATTTACATAGTAATATTGATCAGGAAATTATTCTTGTTATACTTGCTATCAAATTAAAAGAAAGTACCATTACAAAGCAGAAAAATTCACATTCCAAAAGACACATTTACATCTTTTTTAACATCTGACTTCTTTAGACAGTTATTTAGCATCAATACTTCACGGCTCTTCCTCGTTTTGTTTAATTAATTAGCATCACTCAAATTCTGAAATCCTTTATCATTGTCTAGTCCACCAACATAGCAAGTAGGACATTCATCATCTGAATTCAAATTAAAACAATGCCGCATAGTGCAAAACTCTCACCCAATTTGCATCACCATCAACAACAACAATACACCGCTATACCCATTCTAATTTAAGTGACATTAATTACCTGACAAGTTATCCTCGTTGGCATCTCTATAGCTCGCCTTTGCCATTAGCTTGAGTGCCTCGCCGCATTGTTTACGTCTTGTTGGATATTCACTATGCGATAATTCGTGGCGTACACCTGAATTGCAAATTAAGACCACAAAATCCTTGGAGCTGCCAATAAAAGGTATTTGGAATGCATCCAAGGAGCTGAAAATGGAATTAAAAAAAAAACGCATTACGACAGAATTACTTTGCAGCAACAATCGCATGCATACAGCTATAACAAGTAAACACCGCTCGCAAAAAAAAAGTTGCAACTAAAACCTAAAGAGATAACTCCTGTATTAATTTGCATGGAGTAAAATTTCGTACAAACTAGTCGCAATTACCCTTATAGTCAAATAGGCCCTCGAATCATCTCTAAAGAGCACATTTACAGAGAGTATTCGCTATTCTAACCCAAGATCCCCGTTCTAATATCAAATAACGCAATTTTCTTACTTTTATTTTTTAATTCATACGTAGTGGCTGTTCACTTTTCATAACTCTTCGGGCAAAAAAGATAACAATCGGTAGTTTCATAGAACATGCCCGAACAAAAGCGAAAAATTCATTCCATATAAAGAGATCAAAAGTGGTATAAGTCGCATACTCTTCTGCGATTACTCTGGGAGTCATTACGGATTCGTCGCATTTTCTGCAGTGCTTAAAATTACATACTTATGTAAGTACATTATGTATATCAGCAACCTAGCACTCAAGCAATCCGTATACCAAATATTTATAAGGCAAACGATCTGCATGCGTACAAATGCAGCTCAACACAATGAGAGCACTCTACTCTAGCCTCAGCCACTTACCGCATACTCTTCACTTAAGCCATCACCTGCCTCCCGATGCCACTATTCCTACTGCCAGCGCTTTCAACTAGTCAGTTCGCAATTGCGGCTTTGAGCTTTTTGGCTTGCCTCCCCACACTGTTTTGCATTCGTTTATTTACATACTGGCAGGTAGTAGCTCCACTCGCTTTTCTTCTGGTTTTAAAACAAAGAACTCACTCACATCGCACCCAACATCTATTCACTACTGATTTTGGCCTCGTGAACTGTATCTCGGAAATTTCGGCAAGTCACAGATTTCTAAAAAATTTACATCATTGTGAAGTACTTACAATATTTAGGTTGGCATACAAGTATTAAAAAAAAATCGTATATTTGCCTTAGCTTTTGACAGTTATATTCTAAAGTAAGACAAAACTTTAAAATTAATTTGTACTCACCAAACGAAGATGGAAATAAAGTTATACATAAATATACGCCAATCGATTACCTTTAATAATCTACATTGTTAATTACATATAACACTACTTATTCCTTAAATTTTATTATATCGAATATATGTTAGGTCTGACGGCCCTGCGACCTTGGACTATAACAAGGCACACATTTCTCAAAAATCCTTTGCGAGATTTTTATGGTACAGTTCACGTGGCCACATTCTACTCTGTGCTACTTACTACTATTCGTTTTCTATTTCATCCTCTCAACATTTTCCCAACATTCAAACGGCATAATATTCAAATTGAATAAAATGCATCGCCCAGATTAGGTGTTGATGATCAATTACAAATGTTGGCACATAGGTTGTGCGTACTTTACATTCACATGTACATGTAATATGAATGTGTTACATACATACATAGGTATTTTATTCGGTGTAGGCAGTTTAGTAGTATAGTAGAGAGTTTTCTAGAAATATTTGCGCAAAAACCACGCGTCTTCAAGTACTCGGCATGAAGCTCTATAGTAAATGATACAACTTGCCTTCATCTAGCCTGGATTTGTTCTTACTATGCGCACTAGGGTGGCCATCCAAAATGCTTTTTTTGAAAATTTCAAGACCCTTTCCCCTAATTTTATTCGTTTTTATGAGAAATATTATCGCCTATTTTTATAGTTTTTTTCGATTTAGGTCAGAAAAAAAGGATTTTGTAAATTTATGAAATTTTTGAATAACTATTTTTGATTCGATTTCAAAGATCGAATATTAACTGAGAAGAAGATATGTATATAAACCTTTAAAATTTTATATAATAATCTATTGTCGAACGAGGCTTGTTGCAATTTTTTATCTGGTAAATTAAAAAAGACCCATATTTCTCTTAATTTTTTAAATTTGACCATCGATAATTCCTAGAATTTCAAAATATGAAGTACTATTTAAAATTAAATCTATTTTCCCAATAAACTGATACCTCATTTATTGCAATCGCATAAATATTGTCGAATTTAGGCGACTTTTCTAAATACGTACCGGAATTTAAGATTTTTTGAGCAGTGTGGCTAAAGAGTTCATCAATATTTATTAAAAATTGATATATACAATCCTTCTTTAGCAAAGAAGAGGTTTTTTTTTTAGAATTTTTAGTGGTACCGCCCACTTATATGCGTATCTCAAAAACTACTTGACCGATCTCGACCGAATTTGGAATTCACATTGCGCTTTGAAATCGGACTAAATCAGTATTTCATTGCGGAATTGTGTTTAAATGAAAATTTTTAAAATTTTGATTCTTGATGTGATTTGATGTGATTCTTTTTCATTTAAAGGCACACTAGTGCTATTACTCTGTAAATAGATCTGTTAATTTCAAAATAGCTGTGACAGATATTCTTTTTTTAGTTTTTTTAGTTTTTTTGTTATGTTATGGCCTTATAACAATTATGTTCAACAATTTTATTTTATATAATTGTTGTAAGGCCATAAAAAAACAAAAAAAAAAAAATAACTTAAGGGCGACCACAACTTAAAGTTACACGTTCTAATAATAGAAATATTAACAAAAACCAACAACCACACGATCAAGTGTAAATAGCACTGGAATAGCTGCGCTTGATTGTGGTTGGCTTAATAAATGATATAGTGGAAAAAAGCAAAAGAATTCACAAGGCGAACTTAGCACAGTGCGTAGGCAACGTAGGCTGAGTCAATGAGATCGTCGGTTCGAATCCTACTGAAAGAAGTCTGATGAGGAAATGTGGTGATTTTCGAAATAGCTATCACTTATACCATTTTTATTTCAAATTATTGCTGCTTTTCCACAATAAATTTTTCAATAAAAACCGCCTCAAGCTCAATAAAAACTTTTTAATATTCTTTTTTTTTAATTTGGTGGCACACTTTTCAAACTTCACAGACATGGATGTTGCATTTGGTGCCAAATTTCATTGTCTGTAATATGAACATTCCATCTGAAAACTTCCTAAAGTAATTTAAAAAAAAAAACAATGACGAGTTTTGCGATTTGCAATAAAAAAAATAGTAATTTGGGCACTATTTCGCCTACATAAGGCTAAAACTGTTTAAATATTTGATTTATTTTTTACTGAACATACTTTTCCAGCTCCATATTCTTATTTAGACTTAGTGATTTAGATTCAGTTTAAAATTTTAAAAATTTTTTTTTTAACTATTTTTATGCAAATTTTTTTAACTTAAAACGTTTTATCATTTGAGGGGAAATTTTCAAAAAAATATTTAAGAAATTATTTTTATTCATAAAAAACTCCATTTTTAGAGGTATTTTCAAATCCGTCTAATCACGTTAATCTTAATATTTTTCCGAAATATTTTGGTGGATGTCTTAAAATATAATAGATTTTATAATTCCAATGAAAAAATAGTACCTATTTTTTTTTGTATGGGGAGTGATGCAGTCTAATATAGATAACAGTTTATAATAATTTCCTCCGAACTTATTTGCAAATTTGACTTTTTGGAAATATCAGTATTTTAGTGCTTTATTTTTTGCCACTCCAAATACTTGCTTGGTTTTAGTGAAATGTCAACCTGTTGACAAGCAATTACCAAGTTTTGCCATTTTTATTCCACAACTCTTGCACCCTACAACCATTTGGCGGCTTTAAAAAATCTCAGTAATTAATACAGAGAGGCGGCTGCACTCTCAAATATTCAGCAGGGATGATTTATAGAGTGTATTTAGCCTTTTCGAGGGCTGGCACAGCGAGTATTCAACTTTCGCTCTTGAGCCCAGAACCTCGCAAATGCGACACAACATTTTGAAGAGTAATCCAATCCTTTGGGCTTGTACCCCAATAAGCTAGTGTCCTGTGCATACTGCCGTGAGTTCGTAGGTATTTTTTTTTTTACTCATTCCTTAAAGAGCCCTGGTTTTAGGTGCGTCGTAGGATCAACACCGCAGCAAACCCACCAAACACTTCCTTCTCAAAGGCTTGCAAAGGTTTACAAAAACACTTTACGATTCTCGAACAAGATCGGCGGCCACTACCAGCAACTTGATCATAAAAAAACAAAGCTTAAATCCTTTGTAGTTATGTAAATTGGTGTGTGGTTTTTGGAGAAAATTCCGTTGCATCAAAAAAAAATCCCAGCAGATTAAAACATTGCATCGAAAAGGAAACAGCGAAACCTTCTCCTTTAATGAATATTTTACAATCATCGCTTACTCCAATAATCGTACATATTCACATACCTACCTATATGTATGTTAGGGCGGGTAAATTTCTTTTTGACAATGCTCGTTTAGCATAGGAGGATTCTACGTGTAATTCTAATCAAATTTGCCATAGAAACCATTACTCTAAAATCAATTTGGTGTTTGCCAAATTGGGAAAATAGGTTTCGAAGAAAATGTGGAATTTTTTACTGTTGCGCCTTCTGGTGGAAGTTTTAAGAAAAAGATAAATGCATAATTGGATTCCTTATACCGAACAACCCTTGCAGAATGTTTTTATACAAAATTTAAGTACTTCTTTATTACACTACAGAAAAATGCTAAGCAACCTATTTTTGCAATTTGGCACACTCCAAACAGATTTTAGATCCATAGCTTCTTCGGCAAATTTGCTTAGAATTACACGTAGAATCCGCTCTGTGTTATACGCGCATAGCCGAAAAAATCTCCCATACAAATTGACCCGCCCTAATGTACGTATTGTATGTATATGTAAAGGTGTCTATACCGTGAGTAAGCTTGGGTCCTAGTCACCACGTCCATATCTTAAATTAGCCAGCCATTGTGACTACTTTTGTATAGACGAAAAATGAAATCAGAAGCCTTAAAACGACAGCAAAAAAACACACACATGTGTACATATGCTTATGCCCGCAATTTAGCCAATAGTTTAAGCAAAGGAATGACATATTTCTACACTTAACGCATACATAGGTACTAATCTACTTACATATATGGATACATACTTTTTTACAAATGCATATGCCCGCAGCACATTGTTGAGCAAAACGCTTATAGCCTCCGCCGCTTACCACCTTCCCTTTGACTTTTTTTTTGCTATGCATGCATTTGTGCTTGCATATGTATCCCTACATTTTTCACATACATACATATGAATTTCAATTACGAAAACAAAATCTCTATTTTTGTTCGTATGTACACGGGTATGTGCAGCTACAATATTCCTGCTTTACTTGGCCATTGTCCATGAAATGTGGCTTCCGTCTGCCGGAATTCGAACACAGAGGGACACAAACGACTGGTGGCCACCAAACCACTAGGAGCACTGTCAGTTACAGGTAGTAAAAGAAAAACGAAAGCAAAAAACTGTGCTCGTATACGAAATAAATAGGTGACAAAAAATTAAAGAGCGGAAGCAGTGCTTTACAATGGCTGGCAAAGCGGGAGAGGATGACAGAGGAAAGAATTGCATTGAAAAACCTGTAAATGAAGTTAGTTAAGCACATATGTTAGATGGAATTGACCAAGAAGAAACCTTGAAACAAAGGTGAGGATAGCGGGAAAGGGGAGTAAAAGAGTTTAAATAGTATGAGCAGCATATTTGAAAGTACTACATAGGCACTGTAATGGAGCGCTGTGACTAGCATCACCGGCTGGACCAGCGAGTCGAGAATATTTTATTGAGAATGCAAAGCATTTGGTGTGGAAGAATGTGTAAATATACGAGAAGTAAAGGCGTCGGACAGTATAGGTAGGTATGCATGTATGTGCCTACATGTATGTATGTGTCTCCATTTTCATTTACTAAAGTGTGTGATGTCAGTCACGAGCAAATTCAGCCTGTAGAAAATTTTACTTGTCTCTAGAATGGTTAGAAATTTATCTCACTGATAGGTTGGTTCACAGGCATGAATTTGGTGGTCTTAATTTCCAAAAAAAAATCCACAAATTTGAGTTACAAATTGTTTGAAAAACTTTATAAAAGCCAAAATCTTCCGACTGAACCTTCTGCGAGGGTGCGGACTGGAAATGGGCATCGCAGAGAAATCGCTATGCCATACGGAAATGATTCTTACGACGAACCCTTTCTCCGCGACTCATGGAAGTATGAACGAAAACAAGAAGTTTAGTAAAATGACAACAACGAAGGATGATACCGAAACCCATAAAAATGTGGAAGCGCAACCGCCCAGGCACCATTAGAATCATGCGATGCAGCGCTCCCTTACCAGCCACGATGTAGCAAACATTAGTGGAAAAAGTAGGCTTCCGAGGTTCCGCGCATTCACAATAATGCGACAAAGAAAGCTTGGCGAATTTCATGGTACTAGTGGAGGAAAACTTGGCTAGCAGCTTGAGGTCTGAAGAAAGGTCATCATCAAACGCAGTCATGACTGGACAGCTACTGTGAGGACTGGAAGGCTACTGTGAGGATCTTGAAGACGTCTAAGTTGACGCGAGAACTGTGTAGCAGAGATACAAAAGACAAGAACGATAATTCCCGATCGCCATCTGCCGGTGTTCGGCGAGTCACAGGCTGAGAAAAGGCGTAACCGATCTATTTAGGTTGCGCAAAATAATCCGAAGAGTACCAGATCGTAAACCCCTCATTTTCTGAAGAAGCGGAGAACGCTACCCTCCTGTTTAGGAAGAGCACCAGGCTGAAGAGCTGGCGCACAGAGCCCATTGGGAATAGGTGAAAGTGTAGATGGCTAGTGTTACCGTCTGCGTGCTTTGGGAGCATCCTGAAGCTCCGCCATCATGTCGGGTTATTGGTTGGTTCCAGGACAACACTAAGCTATTAGCTAGGGTAGACCGGCGAGAGGCCTACGGACCTCTATAAGAATGCAGTCGAAAGATTGGGCGGCATTTACCCCATAGCGATTCTATAGGTTGTCGACTTTAAAATATCCATAGCTTTGGTTAACCAAGGCATCCTTACAAGTGTCATATTTAAAATATTGTCTCTCCCTCAGTTCAATGAGTAGACTGGCTTACGACAAGCCAATCCCAACGGCAGCCTTCATACAGCTAGTGGTATGCCTGGGACAGTGGGGACATCAACGAACGAGATGAATTACTTTATCAATTCATAGTTAGATCAAATTTAATCATAAGCAATATGGGTAGAGTGCCTACCATCAAAATTAGAAGCTGTAGAGGAGTTTTGTCTCGCTTTTTTCTTGGATTAAATATAGTGATTTTAGCAGCGCTGTCTTGAGAGGCGAACAACTGAGCTTTCTAGCACTAAACAATCTGAGCCGATTTATTGATTTTGAACGTGTGGTTTTGAAACAGAAAATCATGTAATCAATAAGAAACGGTAACCATATATGTAAGAATATAAGCCCTCTCAAAAATTCACTAATCACTTATTGCAAACATGAACTGCGAGATCACAAATAAGTTCCTGTTTAATTACAAGCCAATAAAATTGCCTAGAGGGTTGGCGTGGCTTACGAATGAATTTGATACTATATATTTATGTATACATTGTACACGTTATGTTCTAACTTTCCCCTTGGATTTGAGCTTATAAAATAATAATTTACTTTTTGTTGTGCACACATGTACTAATTTGTGGGGACAGACATTCAGACTATTGGATGTGGAAATTGCTAAGCAACAAAAACATTTAAAAATTCCAATGCTTACTGCTCATCTTCCACCACAAATGCCACACATAGCGTTATGCAAAAGCAGCAAAGTTGGAGTAGGTTTATGCAATTTACAAACAGCTATATGTACATACAAACAAACACCTTTGTATGTAACCATGTATTTACATACAGTATTTTGTATTTCATTACATGCATATTCAATTGCAATTGCAATGTTGGCAAATTTTTGTTAGAGTTGCTTAAGGTTCTATAGTTACTTGGGGTGTAGTGATTTTTATTAAGCAAATATGGAGTAAACTATTTTGTGATTTTTATGCATTTGGGTGCGTACACAAATACGAATGTACGTATTAGACGTCTGCATGAATCCAATCAAAACGACAAATGAATCATTCATATTCTAATTGAATGAATGTGATTGGCTGTGAATTTTATTGAATTTAAATGAACAGGTGTGTTGATATGAGTATCGACATAGCAGCGTTCAAACGTTGTAAAACACATTGACGTTTTTTTTTATATTAATCTGTTTTTGAGCTTTCCGAATACATATCTACATACATAGATTTTTTTACTTGTAATCAACATATGAAAAATAAAACCATTGGTTAAAAATTTAGATGGTTTCAATTATTTCAATGCATAAATATAATTCTATTTACGCTGCCTGGGTATATAGCCCTCACAATAAAACGTTGATTTTTGGTTGACTTATGCAGGTTAGATTAGCTTGGCCATCGAATACAATACAAATGTTCGAGTACATATTTATGTCCCTTCTTAAATAGCCGTAAAATTTGTGTCCATTTTCTCATTGTCAATTTTATATGGCACAGTTTTAAATTTGCTATAAATGATTCTTCATTTCACAGTACCCGGCATTCATGTGTATAGAAAAGCAAGTTTTCTATACGAAAAAAACTTATTTGTAGAAAAAAATATAACCAAAATGAGTTTGAACGATTTTAAAGTTTTTCATTCATTCACTCAAATTCTTTCATTTGAAGGTAGAAAATTTAAAACGAAATGAATTCTCATAAATTACAGAATTCAGAACACTGAGTGTTTACTGTACTCTGGTTGGCTGGAAGTTTGAATGACTTCATGCAGAGGTCTATGTTGTACGTATGAAGAGCACGTACAATAATGCTTGTAAACACTGACAGAAAATATAATTGCAACCTAAATTGACTAGCTGATACCAGAAAAGTTAAAAAACTGATTTTAAAGTGATACAAAATGTAAGAACATATTTATGCTGAAGGCAACGTAGTATGATCCTGAAGTGTTACACTAATATATATGTACCAAAGTATTTTGATTTACTCTTGGGTAAGCAACTTGCTTTAAGAGTCTTTATGTACAAGTGTTCTTATAAATAGACAGAGAGCTCATGACCAAAAAACCCATCATACTTCAGATCGATTGAAATTTTTTGGGAGCTTAGCTCGTTAATATATAAATCGAGATCCGGAGGCCTAGCTGCTGAACAGCGCTCTGGATTAAGCGTTTTTAGCTATTAAAGATGTCCATAAAACCGATTACTCGGCATTCTTCAGATGACATGCTTTTGTAAATTTTGATTTCAAATGAAATGAATTTCGATTTATTTATTAATAAGCTAAGCTCACAATGATCGATCTGAGGTATGATGGGTTTTTTGATCATGAGCTCTTGGTCTACAGTTTATTTATTTATTTTTGCATTTAAATCTGTTTTAATTTTGGCAGCTTAAGTTTTTACACACAGAAGGTGGCTTCTTGACATAAAATAAATTATAGCATTTAAAAAACATATAAAATCAAAATATGTTTTCTCTATTACTGCTTGTATATACACTGTGCACACTATGGACGAAAATATCGCATGCTTCCCGCCAGGGTGCACAATTGTACTCTCAGCGATAACTTTCTGCTCGACTTAGTATGGCAACGTTAAAAATTCAGTTGAATAAAAGACAAGTCCTAGAAATAAAGCGGAAAGTCCTGCTCGCTTGGGAGGAAAAGAAAACTGTTTACCGAAAACTTTACGGACTCCAGAGAAAAAAAATGCCGGCTACCAGACCGTTTATGAAAGCGATAAAGGAAGTTGAAGAGGCAAGCGATACGTATTATTTGAGAAGACAGACAAGAAAAGCGATCGGAGATTTTACCAGAGAGTTCACACCGAAAACAGACCAGCGTCGAGCGAAAAAAAGTGGAGCGAGGCGAACCTCAGGGGGTTCACACTGAACGAGACGGAACGGAGCTTTTCTCATGGACTCGGTTGCAAAGATACAACAACTCCTAAAGTCACGGAAAAGCGGCAAAAAAGTTTTCTCAATTTTATTCAAAATATTTGTTATAAAGTTCGTTTTTATTTGAATATTTTGATTTCTCGTTTGCAACAGCGCACAGTGGGATTTCGGCGGAAAAAATTATATTGGTTTTTTAAACTTATTACTAATACTACACCCCTTGGGTGACCTGGTTTTAGAAGATTTGGCAGCAAATATAATATCAAGTTTGAAAACTAGTTGTCATAAGAGGCATATCGTCGCTACCATGTCGAACTATCGAATGGGCAAAAATACTTTTTCAGTTACGATACCTTGCGCATGCGTTTAGAATGATACACAAGTTGGCAAATCGTCAAATTTCTAGTCTTATTAGAAGCAGAGGATACTGGCTTTAACAAAGTATCGAATTCCACCCTAATTGGATTATCCGTTCAGTATAAAAAAATATTTAATTTAAAGAAATTAGTATTTTTTTCTGTTACCTTATTTTTGTTGTGATATAGCAATAATTGCTTTCTATACAAGTTAGGATTAATATGTAATCTATTCCAACAGCAATTATCTGCAATTCTTTTTGTAGAGACTGATTTAACTAGCAAACTAATTTTTATTCGAAAATAATGCAAGCATAAGAAATTATAAATTATGGAGCTAATTAACTTTTAAACGACGTGGTAAAGCATAAAAGGATAAGTTTTCAACTTTTATTCACACTTTCAGAAAGCAACACCGAATTTAGCTATTGTGGCAAATTTCAACATTCCTGATTTAGAGTTAGCTGAAATTGCAACTGCAAGTAATCCTGAAGTGCATAAGGGTTCCGAAACCCTTTAAAATAAATATCCACACTTTTCAGAAAGATTTCTTGAGAAAATCTATACCGGACTTAGTAAATTGTTTTTGCCTTATTTTACCAAATCGTTGCATGCTGCTGTTATAGAAGATGCTTAGAATCGAGCAAACCACTTGGTTGGCTATTTACACGCATTTCAAAAAAGGAATTTCTACCACTCCCAGACGACTGTGCGACATTAGTATATAGTTATTATTCAAAATTGATCACATTCTGAAGTCAAATGTCCCACAACTCACAACGGAATGGCCCTTTACCTACATACATATCTGCTGATTGTTCTAACCAATTCAAAATAGCAGGCTTTTTGTAGCTAAAATTCAATTCTTAATTTCCAACTAATTTCCCTCTTAAATATTAAATGGAATTTTAGGCGTACGTCAAAAAAATTAAATCAGCCCAGACTCTATTGTTTCAAAACAAAAAAAAAAATTCCACACAGCACTCTTTAAATACAAACAAAGTCAAATATTCACGCCATTATGCCATAAAAGTCTGCTTCTGGCAGCGCACAATTTTTTTTTTTTATAAATATGCAACATTTTTATGACATTTGGTCTGCCAAGACAATGTTAGCATTTTTTACACTCTTTTCGCATATAAACGTATTTACATAAATAAAATGTAAAAGTATAGCAAATAAAAACTCATACACCTAAACCAAAGAAAAAAAACGAATTTTGTTAGCCGTCATGGCGTATGCGCAATATTATTATTTGTAGGTAGGTATGCAATTTTTCTACACTCCACCATGTGAATGTGGAACTTTTTCAATTTCATAGCCGCAGTAACAGCAGCTTGGCGCATTCGTATTCGAGTTAGTACTATATCATCACTGCGCTGTGGTTGCCAGCCAGCTGGCGCTAACGTCGTAAATTTGTTGCTGGCTGTCGCGAAAATGTTGGTTTTTATTACAATTATTTTTATTATAATTTTCCACATAGCACACATATCGTTTTTTTTTTTCATTTGCTGCATCATCAGCGGGCAGCCAACGCAATTGCGCGATTGTCTGTGTGTTCTTCTGTGTAGCTTCTATTATTTTATAAGTTGATTTTGTAAAAGTTTTGCACTTTTGCTTCTCTCTTTGCGCAAGCATTGAACTCGATGCGAAATACAATACATATATGTAGTTAGTGTGCACAAATATATAAAAAAAAAAAAAAACTATTCACGCATTATCAGCGAATTTTGGCTTTTTATTGAGACAAACGCTGAGCGATGACTCGCACTTTATGAACGCATTGTGGTTTTATGGCTGCACTGAATTTGTATGAATACGCGGCTGTGTTACAACTTGGAAGTTATTAAATTATACATACACATAGTGCAGATAGCAAAAAGTTAGAAAAGTTCATGTGTGGCTTTTTTGTTGGCATCAAGCTGACAGCACGCAGCACAGCACAGCAGCCATGGGATTTTATAGTTCAGCTGTATCGAAAATTTACTAAAATCATATTGTAATACAGTCATTCAAAATAAATGGAATGCCGCCGGCTATGACTTTGAGAAGAGTTCGGCTGTCGTCAGCAAAATATTTTTAGTTTGTAGTTGATTTTGTAGTTGACGCTCAAATGGGTCTAAGGAAAAACTTACGGTGCAGTCATTATGGATACAATTCTACTCATTCGCTTTTTAATCATTCGCTATAGATCTTATACAATTAATTACTTATTGTTGTTTTGTTTGTTTTTCATTAAAGTTTTTTACACAAAATGCATTTTAATACACTTTTATTGTTTAGCGCTATTTATTTGAGTGCGCATGCCCAGCAATGGAGAATCACTGAAAAAAGTAATGGGTGCAGCAGCAAATATTCTGTAATGCATTTAATATGTTCAGTTTGTAATTTATGTAATTTTAGTTAGACTGTTTAGATATTTTCGGTGACCGCAGGCCTGGGTTCAAGCCCAGTTTCCCAAATCAAATAATAAAAAATATAAAAAAGTTCTTTTCTGAAAGCGGTATTGCATAAAGGTACTTACCGACAGTCTAACAGCAGCGCATGATCCTTTTGTCCAGCGACGGAAATCATTTGATCCATAATGCCACAGGGCATACCAGCAAACTTGTGTTCGGCGGCTTGGCATACTAGGGCGCGTTTCTTGTTGCTAAAAAATTCAGGTGAAAAATAAATATTTTATTTACTATTCGAATACTTAGTCTATGAAGCTAGCTGTGGTAAAAAAAAATTCCAAAAATAAAGAAAAGATGCACACACACAACGAAAATGAAGAGATGTAGACGCCAATGTTGCCAGATCAGTAGTTTCCCCCCCGAGATTTAGAGACTGTCCTAGGGGTAAATTTATGGTAACCAAATATTTAGGTGAAAACTTTATAGGGAAGAAAATGCATCTATGGGAAATTCAAAATTTTTGGAGGAAATCCATCATCTACGTAAACGCTTTTTTGTGTCGTGGGCTTATCTTCAATACCCATTACACTAGGGGTATTCACGATTCGGCGCATACAACAAAAAGAACATAGCCAATCATGATATTTATGCACCATGCTAGACAGTATGCACCGGAACGAGAATACCCCTACTATCTACAAAATACATTGAAAAATTAAAATTACAATAAATTCCAAGTAACCAAATTTAGAGGTAGGAAAGGGAGATCTAGGGGAAAATGGCATGCCCTTGGGGGTAAA